>NC_056448.1:11425757-11725757 GCF_018296145.1 Oncorhynchus tshawytscha
ACAGTAGTAAAAGGAAATCTAATGTGTGGCGCGCAAATATCAATAACCTCTCTGTAAATGAGTTTACCCTTGACAAGACAGGGCATTGATTTTTGCAGTGTGTAGGTAGTCATTTGAAAAGGAGGACACATTCTGTGTATTGTTTGCTACTGACCAATGGAACAGTCCAGTACACGATCATTATCTTCATTCACCACATAAATGCTGTTTTCAGTGAAGAGATAACCCCGTAGAGTACACTTCACCATACACTGACCCTCAAAATCCGATTCTGTAGCTTATGGACACATTTAAAATAAGAGAAAAGAAAAGAAAAGAGGAGACTTAGAAAATTCTACTATACGACTCAACACAGCTCAGTATGGCTTGAAACTGCACGAGTGGAATTCTGTATATTGCGTTCCATAGCGTTGAGCCTCAGTGGGAGCTTCTAGCTGCTGTAGTCCATGTGGTGGGGCGAGACAGATGGCCAGCAGTTTAGGAGCAGGTGGTAACAATCAGGGGAGGCCACCAGTCAATAAATAAGGAGGTTACACCTGTATCACTGACTGACAGCAGCACTTTCCTCAGCTTGTAAGCTGTCAATGAGCTGTTTACAGAGGATACTTAGCCATCTAGCGCCCCGTCGCTTCCAACGCCTGTCTTCTGCTCTCTCTCTTTCTCTCCATCTATCTGGAACTCAAGCTGTCCAGATAAAATATCTGTTTGCACAACTATTCAGAGAGCACATCAAATTGCTTTCTGTGCCTTCTGTGCATTCTGTCTGTCTCTACATATAGGCCCATCTCTTGTCCTTGTCTCAGCCCCCCCCCCCCACCCACTTAACCTCTCCTTCACTCTCTATTTCTCCAGAGGGGGATACGAGGAGGCCCTCATGTCCCAAGTGGACGGAGACCCCACCTCCTTCTTCCAGGCCATGTCCAGGGCCCAGATGCTACAGTTCCCCCACAAGCGCTGCAGCATGGTCAGCCTGGACAGCATCCGTAAGGACCCCCGCTGGAGGGACCCCAACCTGAGGGAGGTCATCACAATGCTCAGCCACCCCATGGACCCGGTCAAATCCAACGCCGCTGCCTACTTGCAGCACCTGTGCTACGAGAATGACCACATGAAGCAGGACGTCAGGCAGCTGAAGGGGGTTCCAGTACTGGTGGGCCTCCTGGACCACCCTAAAGCCGAGGTCCACCGCAAGGCCTGTGGAGCCCTGAGGAACATCTCCTACGGGAAAGACCACCACAACAAGGTGGCCATCAAGAACTGTGACGGCATCCCCGCCCTGGTCAGACTGCTGAGAAAGTCCAGTAACATGGAGGTCAGAGAGCTGGTCACAGGTACAGTGAGCCTATGACAAAAGATTCACCCTGATTACCCAAACACCTTATGTATAGCATTCGGACAAATCATGTATACTTTTTACCTATAGGGACCCTGTGGAACCTCTCCTCCCATGAGCCTCTGAAGATGATGATCATCAACCACGGGCTCCAGACACTGACTGATGAGGTCATCATCCCCCACTCTGGCTGGAGGAGAGACCCTACTGAGCACTCCAGACCCCAGGAGACAGAGTGGACCACCGTGTTCAAGAACACCTCAGGATGTCTCAGGCAAAGTATAGCAGCTACATAGATGAAAAGATAATGGAACCTTACACAAGAACTATTTCAGGGTTCATTGCTCCCTAAATTGGACGTAATGGTAAATGATATACTGATAGCGATGCTATGCTAACTTCATCCGCACCACTAATAGAGCTGTGTTCCCCCAGGAATGTGAGCTCAGATGGGGCAGAGGCTCGCCAGAGACTGAGGGAGTGTGAGGGGCTGGTGGACGCACTCCTCCATGCCCTTCAGTCAGCTGTCGCACACAAGGAGACCGACAATAAGGTGAACGCAGACACAGTTGAGCACATGTAAATCCCAACGAAAACACTATAGCCAGAATGAGAATCAGTACATTAACCAAAAGTATTCTGGACCACAAATGAGAATCAGACCCTCCCTATATTCTATGCAACTGCTGTCTGTGATGAGCATCTTTGTGTTGTTTATCCTCCTCTCTCTCAGTCGGTAGAGAACTGTGTCTGCATCCTGAGAAACCTCTCCTACCACGTCCACAAAGAGGTGCCGGGGGCGGAGAGATTTCAGGAACCCGTGGCCAATCAGGTGCCAGGGTTAGGAGGGAACCAGAAGAAAAAGAAGGAGGCAGACTGTTTTGGAGGGAAGAAGCCAAAGGGTGAGTTGAATCTGACCTCATGATGGCGCTATATGAATGGTTGTCAAGCAGTTTGCACAACAGGTAATACGCAGTAGAATTGTGGGATTTCTGGTGTGTACTCTGTGTTGCTATACTGTCTTATTTATCTTTTGTTTTGTTTCCTTCCATCCCCATTCAATAGAGGAGTGGTTCAGTCAAAGTAAGTCTGTCTGAATGAATGATATTTGACAATCTGAAAATCCATAATAATGTTCTGTCAACTATGAGAAACCAGGACCTCTGTGGTTGCTTGCCCTTTTGTCTGCCTCAAGACCTGAGCTTCAATGGAAGACCTAGGGTTTTCTGGCACATTGTTAGAAAAGATTTCTACACATTCCATGTCTCTATACACTTTCCATGTTTTGATCTTTCCTATTTATTGTGTGTGTGTGTGTGTGTATGTGTGTACGTGTGTGGTTGCGTGTGTGTGTGTGTGTGTGTGCGTGGTTGCGTGTGTGTGTGTTTTGTCTAGGCTGGAGAAATGGACCAAGTGATAAAAAATATGGTACTCTGGCTTTACCCAAACGCACAGAACCAATGAAAGGTATGGAACATCTTTAGGGATCTGTGGATTGGTCAAGATTCAAGACATGCATTTATGTAACTTCAAGATGCATTCCAAAGACGTACGTTGTACAAAGCCTTAACCTTGGCATTAGGCATTTGGAAAGGGTATTTGTGCATGATGTAGAATAGTTTCCAATGTGTTGTACTGTCTTGAAGTGGTTGGGTTGTATTTGAAACATTCAGAGATAACAATAGGTTGTCTGAATGTTTTGGCAGAACTACATGGTCCATGCAAACGTACCATGTGTCAGTTACTGTATGAGTACAATACAATATGGAATAGCTTGGTGGGACTGCTGTGGCAACTCAATAGACCTATACTGTGAATAATGTACTTCTATGTTGGAGATGGAGCAGTATAGACAGCTAGTAGAGCTTATATTCAGCATCAAATGAAGGGACGATTGAATGCATTTTGTGCCACAATGTGATGATAAGGCACTATAGCTGCCTTTTTTATGTCAAATATAATGTGTAATATCGCAGACTATTGACAGGATTCTAAACTAGTCATTGACATTCAGAAGTTCCAACAGAAGATTACACCTTAGTATAAAAGATAGTTGTATAACTGAATAGATTATACCTTAGTAAAAAAGAGAGTTGTATAACTGAATAGATTATACCTTAGTAAAAAAGAGAGTTGTATAACTGATTAGATTATACAACTCTCTTCTATATGGCATTGGAACATAATCAGATACATGAATATGCATATACAGACAAAATCATTCCCTGAGCATGGTTGATGTCTTTTGATGTACAAGTCCAGACAGGTTTAGAGGGAAGGTTTGGCCGTGGTCCACCAGAACTTGTGCGAGAAGGGTTCTGATGACACAGGGAACGGGCACTGCTCGATGGACCTGTGTGGCCAGTCAGGTATTATACAGGTCTGTAGAAAATCTTATACCTTCCACAGAAAATGTGTGTCTGGCTGTGGAGCCATCCCACACTCCTGCCTGCGGCTGCAATCAATGTGATAAGAAGGTTACATGCCTAGGTCAGGATTAGACAGCACGTAAGTCTCCCAGCCAGAGGCAGCCTATCAGCATCTTCGGCTTCAGCTGGCTGAATATCATTGGAAAGCCTCTGGAGGGCGGCCTGTGAGAGAATTCCTGAGTATTTGGATTCCTTCTATACTCCAGCATGACTACTGGGGATGTGTGTGTAGCTAGAAGCCTCTCACTCCGGTAGAATAATACAGTCTGTGAATATTATTGAAGTGAGTGGTGGTACCGTTTGTAGCAGACAAGAGCGCACAGAGAGCTGATAAGAGTTGGAGCCCAAAGCACCCATTGGTTAATAATGCAATAGTGATCCATGTTTACATGTAGTTGGGGTGTTTGCGTGAAAGTTTGGAGTTGGAAAAGACATTTAGTTTTCTTTGTGCATTTGTAATATCATGCACAGTCCACATCCCTTTTGCAAAGGCAGAATATTCCTTCAACATAAAAGCAGTGTGAATATCTCAAATGTACACACACAAACATGGCTGAGCTTTAATTGGGGGTATTATCTATGTTGTGTACATTATACTGTATAGTCTTTCTGAAATACTAAGCCAATAATCATTTTGAGCTTCATAACCTAACTGTGCAAGCCTACATATATTCTCTAGAGCAGTGGTTCCCGAAATGTGTATAGTCCCGTACCCCTTCAAACATTCAACCTCCAGCTGCGTACCCCCTCTAGCATCAGGGTCAGCACTCTCTCAAATGTTGTTTTATTAAACATAAGAATGCGTGTGAGTTTGTCACAACCCGGCTCGTGGAAAATGACAAAGAGGGCACAAATAATAATATAATAATAATCAATCATTTTGCTCTTAGCCATCTTACATATAAAACCTTATTTGTTCATCAAAAATTGTGAATAACTCACCACAGCTTAATGAGAAGGGTATGCTTGAAAGGATGCACATAACTCTGCAATATTGGGTTGTATTGGAGAGAGTCTCAGTCTTTTTCCACACACAGTCTGTGCCTGTATTTAGTTATCATGCTAGTGAGGGCCGAGAATCCACTCTCACATAGGTACGTGGTTGCAAAGGGCATCAGTGTCTTAACAGCGCGATTTGCGCAGGATACTCTGAGTGCAGCCCAATCCAGAAATCTGGCAGTGGCTTCTGATTAAATTCAAGAACCGCTTGTTGCAATTTCGATGAGGCTCTCTTGTTCAGATATCGGTAAGTGGACTGGAGGCAGGGCTTGAAAGGGATAACAAATCCAGCTGTTTGTGTCATCTGTTTCGGGAAAGTACCTGTGTAATTGCGCACCCAACTCACTCAGGTGCTTCGCTATATCACATTTGATATTGTCCTTAACCTTGTTCATTTGCACACACAAAATATCATACAATGATGGAAATATGTGTGTGTGTTGTCCTTGTTAATGCAGACAGAGAAGAGCTCCAACTTCTTAACCATAGCCTCAATTTTGTCCCTCACGTTGAATATAGTTGCGGAGAGTCCCTGTAATCCTAGATTCAGATCATTCAGGTGAGAAAACATCACCCAGACAGGCCAGTCGTGTGAGAAACTCGTCATCATGCAAACAGTCGGACAAGTGAAAATGATGGTCATTAAAGAAAACTTTAAGCTCGTCTCTCAATTCAAAAAAATGTGTCAATACTTTGCCCCTCGATAACCAGCGCACTTCTGTATGTTGTAAAAGTGTTACATGGTCGCTGCTCATATCATTGCATAATGAGGAAAATAGTTCAGGGGCCTTGCTTTAATAAAGTTAACCATTTTCACTGTAGTGTCCAAAATGTCTTTCAAGCTGTCAGGTATTTCCTTGGCAGCAAGAGCCTCTCGGTGGATGCTGCAGTTTACCCAAGTGGCGTCGGGAGCAACTGCTTGGACGCGCATTACCACTCCACTATGTCTCCCTGTTATGGCTTTTGTGCCATCAGTACCAACACATCTTGACCACCAAAGTCAATTTGATGTCACAAAGCTATCCAGTACTTTAAAAATATCCTCTCCTCTTGTCCTGGTTTCCAGTGGTTTGCAGAAGAGGATGCCTTCCTCAATTGACGCCCCATAAATGTAACGGCCATATACCAGGAGCTGTTCCAGGCCCGCCACGTCTGTTGACTCATCCAGCTGTAATGCATAGAATTCACTGGCTTGTATGCGAAGCAGTAGTTGTTTCAAAACATCTCCTGACATGTCACTGATACGTCGTGAAACAGTGTTGTTTGATGAAGGCATTCTTATTAATGGTATCTGTTGCTTTTATACTCAAAAGTAATCTTAATTCTGTCTCAAAAACTCGAGGCTTATTTTTCAAATGGGAGTGTTTTGTTTCTAAATGTCTGCGCAAGAGTGAAGGTTTCATCGAGTTGTGAGATAGTACTTTTGCAAGTATAACACACTGTGGCTGAGGAAAGGCACTACTCCCAATCAACGTAGTTCTCATCATCTTTGCGCCTCTTTGATGTTGTTCGTGCTTTCCCGGGTAAGGGAGCAGTAGCTCTTCGGCTGCATCAGATTCACAACTGTCAGTGTCCATGCTAGCTGGCCTAACAACAAATGTAAAATTACAGCTTGTGTCATCGACAGTAGAGTGCTAGCAGCAGTACTACCAGTAGAGCTGGTATGTGTCTCTATGGACTCTGGCCTTACTTTTTTTTTTAACCATTTATCAATTTTCGAGCCAACAGAATGAGCAGCAGTGTCGTTTGGCTACATATGGACCATTAGTGGAATTCCCGTGAGAGAGTAATTGGATGTTAATTATTTGACTAGGCCACCTGTATTTGACATTGACATAATTTTTTTGCCCAATTTCGTGGTATCCAATTGTTGTAGTTACTGTCTTGTCTCATCGCTACAGCTTCCGCACGGACTCGGGAGAGGCGAAGTTTGAGAGACATGCGTCCTCCGAAACACAACCCAACCAAGCCGCACTGCTTCTTAACACAGGGCACATCCAACCCGGAAGCAAGCCACACCAATGTGTCAGAGGAAACACCGTACACCTAGCAACTTGGTCAGCGTGCACTG
Organism: Oncorhynchus tshawytscha; assembly: GCF_018296145.1. Taxonomy (NCBI): domain Eukaryota; kingdom Metazoa; phylum Chordata; class Actinopteri; order Salmoniformes; family Salmonidae; genus Oncorhynchus; species Oncorhynchus tshawytscha. Next base: position 11,432,590 of record NC_056448.1, read on the forward strand.
TGCCCAGCCCGCCACAGGAGTTACTAGTGTGCGATGAGACAAGGATATCCCTGCCGGCCAAACCCTCCCTAACCCGGACGACGCTAGGCAAATTGTTTGCCGCCTCATGGGCCTCCCGGTCGTGACAGAGCCTGGGCTCGAACCCAGAGTGTCTGGTGGCACAGCCTTAGACCATTGCGCCACCCGGGAGGCCCTTGACATTGACATTTTTGGCAGTGAAACGAGGCTACTCCGGGGAGAAAAAAACCTCACCCAAATGTATAGCTCCGTTGGAAAATATAGATGGACTGTTTGAAAATGTGAAGAATTAAAAAAAAAAAGTTTCATAGGAAACTGCTCTGCATTTTTCATATTGTCCTGCTTAGAGTCTTCTCACTTTGGCCGCAAAACTCCAAGCTGTCTGAAAATGTATACTCTACTACATAAAACAAACAGTATGGGACAAGTAATCAGTTTTTATCTCATCTGTGTTTCACTATGAAGTCTGAAATGAGCTTTTTAAGTGCTTAACTGTATGTGCTGGTTACTGATCCAATCTTCTGTTGACTGGTGCCTTGAAAACCACTGTGTCTCATCATACCAGTTCCAATGTATCTGAGAGTTCTCTGTGCTTCTCTCTCTCTCTCGTTCCCTCGTTCCCTCCCTCACTCCCTCCCTCCCTCTCTGTAGGTCTGGAGCTGCTTTACCAGCCAGAGGTTGTGAGGCTGTACCTGTCTCTCCTCACTTGCAGTCAGAACCACAACACCCTGGAGGCAGCAGCCGGAGCGCTGCAGAACCTCGCTGCAGGCCACTGGGCTGTGAGTGAAGGGCAATCGTAGAAGCAGTTGATTTGAGGCTGTGGGAGAACAGACTGTTTGTTTCTCATCCCCTTTCTCTTTCTCTCTCTCCCTCTTGCTCTCTGTGTGAAGGGTTGATTAAGTGTGATTGAATTGTGGTTGAAAAACTATAATGTGTATAAAAGTATGTATTAATAATCATAAGTAGCACAATAGGACTTTACAAAATGTCATACATTACACCCTTCTATTATTCTCTCTCTCTGTGCCTTTGCTCAAAGTGGTCCAGTTACATCCGGGCCACAGTGAGGAAGGAGAAAGGTCTGCCTGTCCTGGTGGAGCTACTGCGTTCAGATGGTGATAAAGTGGTCCGGGCTGTAGCTATTGCTCTCCGCAACCTGGCCATAGATCGCCGCAACAAAGACCTCATAGGTACATAGACGCACGCACACACACACACACACACACACACACACACACACACACACACACACACACACACACACACACACACACACACACACACACACACACAGGTGATCTGACCATTTTCTTTTCCCCACAGGGAGTTATGCCATGAGGGACCTGGTCAGTAACCTGCCCTGTGGTCAACAGAGGCCAGCCAAGAACCTGGAAGGGGACACAGTGGTGGCCATTCTGAACACTATCCATGAGATCATCTCAGACAGCCCTGAGAACGCCCGAGGTCTCATACAGGGCCACGCCATCCAGAAACTGGTAGCCATCAACAAGACAAGGTAGATTTTCATAGCATAATATCTTATATGGTGTTGGTTTCAATTGGCTAGATGCTCAGTCCACAGTGCTGTGCTTTCTCCTTTATGCTGGCTCTGGTTGATTCTGTTGTTTCTTTGCTAGCCAATCTGGGCGAGAGACCAAAGCAGCATCTCATGTCCTGCAGACAGTGTGGGCTTACAAGGACCTAAGAAACAGTCTCTACAAGGGAGGCTGGAACAAGAGCCACTTTAAGGTATTGCATGGCATGCTGTAGAAGGCTGTATTCCCCATTCACTACACAGTCCAAATGGGTGGCACAAACACAACTCTGTTATTGATTTGTAACTTGAGCACTGTATGGGACAACATTAGTTCCTAATGACATACTGTGTGTTCTCTCTTTTTTACTCTCAGTCAACAACTAGTGGAATGCCCAAAAAACCCAAGAGCGGAAAGTCAGGCTATGATGACATCACACTGCCTCTGATGGAGAAAAATCAAGGTCACCATGAGACTGTAGCTTCAGCATAAGTGTGGGTGTGCCTATTCCTTGTTTGTCATTTGAATGTAAAATGGCCTTTGTTTATTGTATTCTCTCTGTCTTTCCCACAGATGGATACTCCACTGTGGAGCAAGGGGACAGAGTGGGTGATGGGCCAGGCCACATGATGGAGAGAGAGCCTCTCCAGGTCAGTAACAATGTGCAGAGCGCCTTACTATACGTACGGTCAGGAGTTCTTCAATGGGGACTCACATTTAACTAAACACACACTCACATTTTGTCGTAGAGTATCCCAGAGAGGAAGCACTTCATCCGGGCTGGAAGGCCTGCAGTGGGCCTGGTGGAGCGCAAACCTCCACCCCTCGACTCCTGGGTCTGAGACTGGTAGAAAGGATTGTAGTGCAGGTAAATCCAATTTCACAGAACTATTTTAGGAATGATGTTTTACACGTCGGTGTGATGCATGTCCTTTGTCTTTTTTCTTTTTTTTGCAGGAGATGTGCTGGTAAAAGAGGAAGTGAAACATCAACATTTGTGGAGGTCATTGTGGTGTTTATCCTTTAGATGGACATTCTGTCGGTCAACTCACCATTTAGGACAACATGGTTTATTCTCCCCCCAGTAAAATAAGAATAGAGTGAATATGGACTGGCATTTACATTTTCAATGTGAAACTCTGACTGATGTTGATCAGAGCCTCTCCTACTTAGAAAATAAATAAACGTGCGCATACTGGACAGCGGGATGAGTGGAGTGACACAGCTGAATGTAGGCCAGGAAGTTTGGATTTGTCAAAACATTTTGCTTTTATTTACCTGACCTGCCCTACTCTAGAATTAACATGTTGTATTGTTTTATTCCTGCAAGGTGTGCATCTGTTTGATGTGAGAGACTAGTTGGAAATGGGATTGTAAATGTGTAATAAAATATTGTTAATATTCTAAATTAAGGCATTTATATTGTAATATTCATGTTATTTATTAACAGTTGTGAACGTTATCTTGTCACCACAAATACAATGGATACCTCCATATAATAATATATTAAGTAATAGTGCCATTTATTAAGGAGTTGACTCGATGACTTTGCTTTATGCAGTGTTTGTTCTTGCATCGCGATGTTAAATTGATAATGTTAGCAAATAAAATCCATAATTTCTCATACAATTTCTCAACGTTATATGGACTTCATTTATACTGTATTTTCTGTTATTCTCGTCTTTCTGTTAGGACAAGGGCGAGGGGTTTATTCAACATGTATGTTGGGAAACGTATCATTCACGCAGCATGTTGCTTGGGTGCTGTGCTATAGTCCTTTTACTTTCAGGACTGGACAGCTCCATATATTTATACTGTATATGGTTGCTGTGCCGGAACGAGAATAGAAACATGAAATTAAGGGTGCAGCAAGTTGGAAAAGCTGCTCGAGCATAATGCATTTTTTAAAGAATTCTGCCGTTGATGATGTCACTTCTTTGTTTACTTTTGTCAATGTCATATTTGTTACAAGATGAAACCAAAATATACCCAGGTCCGGCTAAATAAGGAGAAAAAAAGGTACGTTTGAATACACGTACTCCAGTTCAGAGCATCAGTTTTGCTAACACTGACAGCTTGCTAGCAACACATGACCGGCCACCCAAAATTGGCTTGATTGGTATTAATCAATCTCGTGTAGTTAAGTTAGCTAACTTGAGCTAGCCTAAGTTATCTGAACTGCGCTAGCTAGCTAACGTTAGCTAAAGCTTGAATCTTGAATGCAGTGTTTCATAAATTCAAAAATAAAAGTTAGCTAACTAATAATGGTGGAAGAAGTTTAAGATAAGCACTGCTTTTTCTTACTGTAGGTTCCAGGAGGAGGGAGGAGACAATGTGAGAGAAAGTTCACATTTAGCTGGTGAGGATTTTAAAGAATTTCGAAGACTATTAGCTAGCTAGACAATCTAACTTAATACAGTAGCTAGATGTCTATTTTGACATCTATCTCTTCTGGCATTTAAATCTCTTTATCCAGCATTCCCAGCCCCCAGTCTTGCAGGAGAAGGGGCTATGCCCCTTCCTCAGAATGGTCAGATCACTGCCCTCCCCCCACCAGGTCTCAGTAGAAAGTACCCCCTACCTCAACCCACTCTCTCAGCCAAGACCAAGATTTGGATGCCAGTGCAAGAGACCTGGAAAGGAGAACCTTATGACAAGCCTTTGCTCAAATACACAATAGCCCTCCCTATTGGCAGGCGCCACTGTAGACCTCGTCCAATAAAACGACCCGTCCCCAACCCTTCCCCCAACCTGACTAATAAAAGAGTGAAGTTTAAACATCCCGAGGCCACCCTCCGTTTTATCCCAGTGAGGCCAGACTTAGAGCAGCTCACCAGGCAGAGAACCCTCCCTGGTGGTCAGTTGGTTAGACCTGTGACACCCAGACCACCATCACGCAAGCAGCCCCCCTCTGCAGACCATAGCCCCCTAGACAGTATCCACTCACACAGATCCCTTGCTAAGGTGCAGGCTGCTGGAGGTGAGGACAGGGGAGGCGGAGGAGATGGTGCCTCCCTATCCCGCTCTGTCAGGGATTTGCAATTGCTTAGCTCCAGCTCCGACGACGAGGATTCTGAGTCTCCTTCTGAGTCCCAGTTCCGATGCACCACTCCGGCCTACCTTACCCGCCGCTACCAGAACAGTTTGAAATGGTACCAGGCGGTGCGCAGCGAGAAGAAGACCAAACATCACAAGGAGAGGCTTGACCAGCTTTGCTATAAGGTAAACACTGTATTCTATTTGACTAAACTCATGCCTGGATAAAAAAGATCTAAACAAATCGATTTAGTGACTCTCATATTGGATCTTACCGTATTGTCATCTCTCACTTTTCTTTCCTTAGGAGGCATCAGAAGAGTCTAATGCTGAAAGAGGTAGCTAGGGTTTTTAGTCCGCCAAGTGTGAGACATCAAAAATAATGATACAGTCCTTTTTATGCTATGTCAATGGGAACTCTTTTCTTTTCTCTTCTGTCTGTGATTGCCTTTTTTTTGCAAGCTTACTCTACTAATGATTGTAATTACCTGTTCCCTGCCCTATCATTTGTTACTAGGCCCCTCGGGTGTCCAGGCGAGACACACCGCCCCTCTGGGTGCTGGGGAGGGGAGGTCTGTCTGTAAACCCTACCAGGGAGGAAAGAGGAGAAGGAGTCCGCCGTCAGAGAAAGGTTTTTATTTATTCATTTGTTTATTTGTCAGGGACCATGTACAACATGCCATTGCAACAGATTTAGCTAGATAGCAAATTTACATCTGTAGTCCCCTGGCTGAAAACAATGAACATTAATACATCAATACAATGCTAAAATATTATTATTATTATTAATATTAAATATTATTATCATATTAAAATATGTATATATAAAAAAATGTCAAATATACAACAATAGACAATATAATGATAATATTACATCAGAGTTGACCCTCGGTCCCACTGTGTTTGACATCAGTATCTGAATGTCTTATTGTTCACATGACTGGTTTGCCTAGCAAAGGAGCAGCACTCTCACACTGGTTGGCAGGGTGTTCCTTAATCCAGACACTCTGACTGGAAAAGTTGTCTGACCAAATTTGGTGGACCTAAACTGAGTTGAGCTGTCCGCTCTGGTTGAAGCTCTTGTTGTCCTGGTATTGTCTTTGCAATATGTAACAAACTGCTTAAGAGGTGTTGGGGAAAGTTTTAAAAAATGTTTTATTTTATTTAACCTTTATTTAACTTGGCAAGTCAGTTAAGAACAAATTCTTATTTACAATAACGACCTACCAGAAGGCAAAATGCCTCCTGCGGGGACGGGGGCTGGGATTTAAAAAATTATAACAAAAATAAATATAGAACAAAACACACATCGTGACAAGAGAGACACCATAACACTACATAAAGAGAGACCTAAGACAACACCATAACAAGGCAGCAACACATGAAAACACTGCATGGTAGCAACACAACATGACAACAACATGGTAGCAACATAGCATGGCAGCAGCACAATATGTTAGCAGCACAAAACATGGTACAAACATTATTGGGCACAGATAACAGCACAAAGGGCAAGAAGGTAGATACATCACGCGAAGCAGCCACAACTGTCACTGAGAGTCCATGATTTAGTCTTTGGATGAAGAGATGGAGATAAAACGGTCCAGTTTGAGTGTTTTTTGCAGCTCGTTCCAGTCGTTAGCTGCAGCGAACTGAAATGAGGAGTGACCCAGGGATGTGTGTGCTTTGGGGACCATTAACAGAATGTGACTGGCAGAACGGGTGTTGTATGTGGAGGATGAGGGCTGCAGTAGGTATCTCAATTAGGGGGGAGTGAGGCCTAAGAGGGTTTTATAAATAAGCATCAATCAGTGGGTCTTGCTACGTGTATACAGAGATGTCCAGTTTACAGAGTCAGCAGAAGTTCTGACTTTATACACTGTACTCTTTGAGAGAGGTAGTTAGCAAACCAGGCCAAAGACCCCTCAGAGACACCAATACTCCTTAGCCGGCCCACAAGAATGGAATGGTCTACCGCAGGGCTGCCTAACCCTCTTCCTGGAGATCTACCATCCTGTGTGTTTTCAGTCCAACCCTAATTTAACACACCTGATTCGACTAATTAGCTGCTCAACAAGACCGTAACTAGCTGAATCAGATATGCTAAATTGGGGTTGGACTGAAAACCTACAGGACAGTAGATCTCCAGGAAGAGTGTTGGGCAGCCCTGGTATACTGTATCAAAAGCTTTGGCCAAGTCAATAAAAATAGCAGCACAACATTGCTTAGAATCAAGGGCAATGGTGACATCATTTAGGACCTTTAAGTTTGAAGTGACACATCCATAACCTGAGTTTAATGCATAAAACCAGCAAATCAAATTGTTTGGGGACAGACTTGGTGGAGACAACCGAGCACTGAAGGTGTTCCTTGGTAAAGATTGCCACTCCCCCACCTTTGGAAGATCTGTCTTGCCAAAAAATGTTATAAACAGAAATGTTAACATCAGTGTTCAAAACACTCTTCCTTAACCACATCTCAGTAATGACCAACACATCTGGATAAGAGCTGTGAACCCACACTTTTGTGATTGATCAATTGATCAATTTTAGGTAATAAGCTTCTAGTGTCAGTGTGCAGAAAACCCAGGCTTTTACAAGAGCAGAAATCAGTGAAGCAGGTATCAGGGCACAAATCAGAATTGGGGCTAGCAACAGTAGATGGGCCAGGGTGTATATGCACATTTCCAGATATAATCAGCAGTAATACAATCAGGGCATGGCAGAGGACAGGGAGAGCTCTGCAGTGTTGATTTATAACATTTGAATGTGCATTAGATGGCAACAAGATCATATTATACAGCAATTTCATCAGGTAACATGAATACAAAGGCGATGAGAGGTGGTTAGAATAGGATGGGAGACCAAGAGTCCGTGTAACCAATAAAGAGTCAGAGTCCTGAGTGTGGGAACAAATATAGACTGCCCCACGGTTGGGTAAGCAAGCAAGTTCATAGTCAACAAAGCATGCAGGAGTCATGAGGCAAATAGCATAAAGATAAAAGTCATGAGTGTTCTTAAACAGCAGAGAGGTGTCGGCATAAGAAGCTGTCAAAGCTCAGTAGGTTGTATTTCTTAATGATATTGCATTGGTGATAGGTGTTTGGTTTTTAGTGCAGCACTTTCAGAGTTTTTTTTTATAGAGCTTTTGCAGTGGTTTCATTGCTGTGATACACAGTACAGGTTTACGAGAGATGGGGCAAAATCATTGAGTGCATGTACAGCTTAGCAGCATTTGTTGACATTTGGTTCCTGATCAATTTGAAATGACCAGGCTGCTTTTGACTGTTCATTATACTTTATGTATTCTTTTTTGAAGGACAGGTTGGAGTCAATAATTATTCCTAAGTATTTCAAATGTGAAACCACCTCAATCCTCTGTCCCTTTACACTTATCTCAGGTGGACGGGTCTCACTGTTCCTGATGAAGGGTGCATTCGTAAATTCACTCTGGCTATCTACTCTGATTTCAGATCACTCTCATCTGAGGGTGCTAGAGTGCAGAGTAACTGATGAATTTACGAAAAAGCAACACCTGTTGAATATGACTGGTGTCAGTAAATGTCGGCAAAAAAACGTTATTAAATTGTTTCCAGCAGCAAAGTGACAGTCACCATCACATGAAAACAGCCTAAACCAGCTCTAGGGCGAGTAAAATGGTCAGGTCTCATTTGTGTCTGGAAGTAGCTAGCATGCTGTGGTGGAAAAAGTACCCAATTGTCATACTTGAGTAAAAGTACAGAAACCTTAACAGAAAATGTCTTCAGTAAAAGTGAAAGTCACCCAGTAAAATACTACTTGAGTAAAAGTCTAAAAGTATTTGATTTGAAATATACTTAAGTATCAAAAATCAAAGTAAAAGTATGAATCATTTCAAATTCCTTATATTAAGCAAACCAGACAGCACGATTTTCTTGTTTTTAAAATGTACGGATACACTCCAACACAGACATCATTTACAAATGAAGCACAACTGCATTCAAGCATCCAAGCTAACTGGCTAACTTTGGCTAGCTTGCTAATGTGGACTTGGGAACAGGAGTGAAGAAATCTGATTTCTTTCTGCATCTTGAAACAATGTAATGCTCAGTTAGATACCATCTGTAGTATTTGGTGCTTTCTTTATCAAAAATGAATCATAAAAGCTGATAGTATTTCGAACACATAAAATATGCATCTAAACCGAACTGAAATCTAATCAGAAACACATTGGGTCGTTTTCACAGTCAAACAGATGTTATTTGGACATTTTGTACAGAAAATCTTTTTAACAGAGAAAAATCTTTGACAGAGAGAACTGTCAACTAGATTGAAGCATTCATTCTATCGATCTATGACATTATTCTGGTGAGCAAGGGGTTTATTTAGTCTTCTAGGGCAACATACAGTATAATGACAGAAGAGAAGCTGCATGTATCTAATTATTGTAATGGTTTTCTTCCATTGAAGGAGAGGAGGACCAAAATGCAGCGTGGTTAGTGTTCAACATCTTTAATATAAACGATAACACTACAAAATACAAAACAACAAATGTGAAAACCAAAACAGTCCTATCTGGTGCAATGACACAAAGACAGAAGACAACCACCCACAAAGTACCCACAGAATATGGCTGCCTAAATATGGTTCCCAATCAGAGACAACGATAGACAGCTGCCTCTAATTGACAACCAATCTAGGCAACCATAGACATACAAACTACCTAGAAAGGAAACAACCCCATAAACATACAACAAACCCTAGACAAGACAAAACACATAAATCCCCCATGTCACACCCTGACCTAACCAAAATAACAAGGAAAACAAAGAATACTAAGGTCAGGGTGTGACAATTATAGACAAGTTAACTAACAAATAGCCTACCAAAATGTTGGAAATTAAATTAAATCAAATCAAATGTATTTATATAGCCCTTTGTACATCAGCTGATATCTCAAAGTGCTGTACAGAAACCCAGCCTAAAACCCCAAACAGTAAGCAATGCAGGTGTAGAAGCACAGTGGCTAGGAAAAACTCCCAAGAAAGGCCAAAACCTAGGAAGAAACCTAGAGAGGAACCAGGCTATGTGGAGTGGCCAGTCCTCTTCTGGCTGTGCCGGGTGGAGAGTAATAACAGAGCATGGCCAAGATGTTCAAATGTTAGTCCTGAGGCACAGTCCTAGGGCTCAGGTCCTCCGAGAGAAAGAGAGAATTAGAGAGAGCATACGTAAATTCACACAGGACACCGGATAGGACAGGAGAAGTACTCCAGATATAACAAACTGACCCTAGCCCCCCGACACATAAACTACTGCAGCATAAATACTGGAGGCTGAGACAGGAGGGGTCAGGAGACACTGTGGCCCCATCCGATGATACCCCCGGACAGGGCGAAACAGGAAGGATATAACCCCACACACTTTGCCAAAGCACAGCCCCCACACCACTAGAGGGATATCTTCAACCACCAACTTTACCATCCTGAGACAAGGCCGAGTATAGCCCACAAATATCTCCGCCACGGCACAACCCAAGGGGGGGGCGCCAACCCAGACAGGAAGATCACATCAGTGACTCAACCCACTCAAGTGACGCACCCCTCCTAGGGACGGCATGAAAGAGCACCAGTAAGCCAGTGACTCAGCTCCTGTAATAGGGTTAGAGGCAGTGGATGGAGGGGAACCGGCCAGGCAGAGACAGCAAGGGCGGTTCATTGCTCCAGAGCCTTTCCGTTCACCTTCACACTCGTGGGCCAGACTACACTCAATCATATGACCCACTGAAGAGATGAGTCTTCAGTAAAGACTTAAAGGTTGAGACTGAGTTTGCCTCTCTCACATGGGTAGGCAGACCATTCCATAAAAATGGAGCTCTATAGGAGTAAGCCCTGCCTCCAGCTGTTTGCTTAGAAATTCTAGGGACAATTAGGAGGCCTGCGTCTTGTGACCGTAGCGTACGTGTAGGTATGTACGGCAGGACCAAATCAGAGAGATAGGTAGGAGCAAGCCGATGTAATGCTTTGTAGGTTAGCAGTAAAACCTTGAAATCAGCCCTTGCCTTGACAGGAAGCCAGTGTAGGGAGGCTAGCACTGCTGTAGAGCACATCACTCCCCCTAACTGGCAGGGGGCCAGAGACAATTACTCAATGCCGACACATCTTTCTAGCTGATTTACACGCTGAAGCTATGTTGCGCTTGGTGAACTCTGACTGTTTCATCCTAACATCGTTGGTGCCGACGTGGATAACAATATCTCTATACTCTCCACTCGCCAGTTTTAGCTTTAGCCAGCACCATCTTCAGATTAGCCTTAACGTCGGTAGCCCTGCCCCCTGGTAAACAGTGTATGATCGCTGGATGATTCGTTTTAAGTCTATGTCGCCAATGACTAGAGTTTTCAATTTGTCAGAGCTAATGGTGGGAAGCTTCGGCGTCCCAGACCCCGTAACGGGAGGAGTAGAGACAAGAGAAGGCTCGGCCTCTGACCGACTCATTGCTTAATGGGGAAAACCGGTTGAAAGTTTCTGTCGGCTGAATGAGCGATACCGGTTGAGCATTCCTACAACATTTCCCTCCAGAAACCGTGAGAAAGTTGTCCGGCTGCGGGGACCGTGCGAGAGGATTTATACTAACGTTACTATCTGTACTTACTCGTGGCACAGACGCTGTTTCATCCTTTCCTACACTGAAATTACCCTTGCCTAACGATTGTGTCTCAAGCTGGGCTTGCAGCACAGCTAACCTCGCCGTAAGGTGATCGTTCTCCTGTATATTATGAGTACAGCGACTGCAATTAGAAGGCATCATGTTAATGTTACTACTTAGCTTCGGCTGTTGGAGGTCCTGACGAACCACGTCCAGATAAAGCGTCCGGAGTGAAAAAGTTGAATGAAAAAAAAGTTGAGGGAAAAAATATAAACGGTAATTAAAAAGTAAAAACCTGTAAAGTTGTCAGGTAGCAAAGTAAGGTTGGCAACAAAACGCAGCAACACGTAAACAAGTCTGCAAGTTATAAGCAGAAACATATCTAAATCAGGCAAAATAATCCTGCACCCCCTGTCAAAAAATCGTTCTGCAGTCTTTGACTGTAGCCTATGGCACATGTTCTATATTTGCGGGTTAGGGTCGGATGAGGGCCTCAGATTTTCACTTTATCACATATAGTTGGGCGGTTGGGGATGGGTTATTAGCAATTGCGGACAGGTGTGGGTGAACAAACAGCTCACCCGTGCACCACTGGTATGCATACATCTGCATTTTGATCTCGGGACATTCAGAGGGCAGGTCATTTATGTAGCTATAAATTGGATAAAAGTGGGCCCCAAAAGTATCCATGAGGGGCCCCGATAGAGCAGTCAGAGGATGTTGACAGTTTGCCATTGATTTTGGTGCATGGTTTTCTTTTGGTCAGGTTGCTTACCCCCAGCCAGGTGAGGAGATGGGACCGCCGGTCATGGCGCCGACAGCTAGACAGCAGTGCCTCGGACTCCCCAGCATCTGATGGCAGTGTCATGCTCAGCCCACTCTATACCCACTCCCCCTTCCTCTCTCCCACAGCTACCAGCACTCCTCCCCACCCTGCTCCTCTTTCTAACACATCTCCCAACATCCCAATATTTTCCCCTTCCTTCTCTCTCAGTACGCCTTCCAGTTGTCCTAGCACGCCACTTTACCCCCACTCTTTCACCTCCAGTGCCCCTGGCACCCCATTACGAAGTCAGGTGACATCTTCCAGTGCCCCTTGTACCCCATTACGAAGTCAGGTGACATCTTCCAGTGCCCCTTGCACCCCATTACGAAGTCAGGTGACATCTTCCAGTGCCCCTGGCACCCCATTACGAAGTCAGGTGACATCTTCCAGTGTTTCTGGCACCCCATTACGAAGTCAGGTGACATCTTCCAGTGCTCCTGGCACCCCATTACGAAGTCAGGTGACATCTTCCAGTGTTTCTGGCACCCCATTACGAAGTCAGGTGACATCTTCCAGTGCCCCTGGCACCCCATTACGAAGTCAGGTGACATCTTCCAGTGTTTCTGGCACCCCATTACGAAGTCAGGTGACATCTTCCAGTGTTTCTGGCACCCCATTACGAAGTCAGGTGACATCTTCCAGTGCCCCTGGCACCCCATTACGAAGTCAGGTGACATCTTCCAGTGCCCCTGGCACCCCATTACGAAGTCAGGTGACATCTTCCAGTGCCCCTGGCACCCCATTACGAAGTCAGGTGACATCTTCCAGTGCCCCTGGCACCCCATTACGAAGTCAGGTGACATCTTCCAGTGCCCCTGGCACCCCATTACGAAGTCAGGTGACATCTTCCAGTGCCCCTGGCACCCTACAACATGGTACCTTTCACAGGGAGTCATCGTTCCACACCAGGAGTAACATCTCAGGAAGTAGGACTACATGTTGTGGGCTGGAGAGCTGTCTACCATTAGCTAAAGGGACAGTAACCAGTTCCAACCCTGAAGACTCAGTAACAAGCCCTAAAGCTAGATGCCAAGCGGACAACACTCCATACCCAGACATGTTCAATATTAAAGGAGATACAGCGAAGAAAGATGATTCTGAGATGAGAAGGTGCAGTGAAATGAAGAAGACTTCAACACCAAAGGAAATGTCTGAAAAATGTTCTCCTGCCAGAGCTAAGACTTCCATATCATCACATGCCAGTCCCACTCTGAAAGAATCTAAGATTCCACAAGCTGACCCACGACTACGAAAATCAATGAAATCATCAGCCTCACCTGATGTTTCTTCAACTGAGCTCGACCGTGGGACGCCCATCCCAGGGAGTAAGCTAACACTCACCTCCATCTTTTCCTACCCTTATGATATACCACAGCTCAAAAGCAGTCCACTTAAAAGCCCTGAGAAGTCATCTCCTCAATCAACTACAGCACACCAGAAGCACAAGTCTCAAGATAAGACAAGTCCTAAGAAAAGTCCTAAAACCAAGACCTCTGATTCACCTAAATTAACATCTGCACCTTCTTTGTCAGAGAAGCAAACAGACAAAACTGAGAGTAATTTCAAGAAACCATCAAAACCTCAGAGTGTTGTTAGTAGTAAGGCAGACTCTGCAGTGTCACAACATGTTCTATCCACAAAAACTACAAAAAAAAGTGCTGGAGGGAGCCGGCCAACCATCAAGACTTCTCCTTGTGACCCTAGTCTTAAAACTAAATGTTCTGCTAACAATGCTTGTGTGCCAAAACCAAAGGAGGAGAGTGAGAGACCTCCCCTTCCTAGCCTTAGAAGATTGAAGCAGGTATTTACAGGCCTTTATCAGCAGAGGACTGTGGTGGCTAAACCCTCCAGCGAATTGAATGGGGTGCCGACTGACACACATAGGCTGTTTAAGACCCCTTCAACCAAGACCTCCTCCCCTAAGACCCACTCCCCCAAGACTCCCTCATCCAAGACCAGCTCCCCCAAGACTCCCTCATCCAAGACCAGCTCCCCCAAGACTCCCTCATCCAAGACCACCTCCCCCAAGACACACTCACTCAAAACCCCCTCTCCCAAGACCCACTCCCCCAAGAAGCCTCAGACTAGAGTTCTTCACAGATTCACCCAGGATCCGAGGATCCGAGATCCGATCCAGGATCAGAGCCCATCTATGCAGCCCACCTCCAGCACCTCCAGCAACAACCCAGAAGGGAGACCTGCAGCCTCAACCTCAATTCTGGGCAGGAGTTTAGAGCTAAAAATTAGTCAAGGTTTCCAGAAACCAGACACACCCAGGCCAAAGAGCTACTCCCCCAAGAGCAAACCAACAGGGATTTCACTGAACTATAGGGGTACTGGTACTCCTTTCCGGGGAAGTGAGGGGAATCTAACAACTACCCCCACTTCTAGGGGCCTGGCAATCCCCCATGACTGTCCATCTCAGACCAGTTCTCTGAGTAAAGCCTCATATTCTGCCAAATTACCATGGGATGGAAAGAGGGACAGAGAGAGAGAGAGGGACAGGGAGAGAGAGAGGGACAGGAAGAGATGGGAGAGAGAGAGGGAGAGATGGGAGAGGGAAAGGTGTCCACCCTCACCGAGACACCCTCACCCAGCACGTGGCCCAATTCCACAGCCGAGCCGGGAGGATCATCCTAAAGAATGCTTTAGAAAGAAAGACAAAACTACTACAGGACAGGAGGACTTTAGAACTAAAGTCAAAATACCATGGGCACCAACTCAAAAACCCTCTAGCTCTCACAAGAGTTGGCCAAGTGTACCCTCACCCTGCCAGAATCCTCCACCTGCGAGAAATGGCCCCCAGTCATACTCCAAAAATATCAAAGGCGCGCACTCACCCTCAGCTCAGACTAAATGTAAGTTAATATGGATTCAGTACGTGAAAGAGTATACTTTTGTTGCTATGTAATAGTAGTCATTCTACAAAATCTGGTGTGTGATGGGTGGAGACATGGGTAGAAGTGAGTGTGTATGTGTTCATTTTGAATAGCTACTTATCTATCTTTCTGTTCTCTGTTCTCTCCATACTGTAGCTAAAGTACCAGGGGAGAAGACAGACTCTCAGCACATCAGCTCCCCCCCTACAACACAGAAGGTCCCTCAGGAGTCAGTGTCCCCTCCCCTGTCCCCCCGCTTCAGACCCGGCCCCAGCAGTCCGGAGCTCATCCATGCCATTGTGAGTGCCATGGGCTATCTGCTTGGTGTGCCACCCACCTCCATCCCTGGCCTCTGCCCTTCACCTGAAGACCCTGGTACGTCCTCCACCACTGACCCATCAGCTTTTAACTCAGAACCCATCCAGCCCCCCTGGACTGAAGAACTACGACTCATCCGGCAAAGACTCAGTGAGCCTGGCTTAGGGCTCAACCCCCAGCCTCCAGACCACACCCAACCAGCCTCCAGACCACACCCAACCAGCCTCCAGACCACACCCAACCAGCCTCCAGTCCACACCCAACCAGCCTCCAGACCACACCCAACCAGCCTCCAGAACACACCCAACCAGCCTCCAGACCACACCCAACCAGCCTCCAGACCACACCCAACCAGCCTCCAGACCAAAGGACACACACACACAGGACAGGTGAAAGAAGGCAATTCGTTTCTCTCACTGTTTGTTTGCGGCTCTGTTGTTTTGTTTTTAAGCCTTTTAAGAGTGTCCTTACCTAGAAATTAACCCTTTGACAATGTGCTTTCACATCGATCCTCTTCTATACAGAGGGAAGAGAGGCCTGCACAATCAATGGCACCATCACTGAGAAAGAATACAAAGATGTGAGTCACACATGGGATAATAGCCACACAATACATGTTTACACACACAAAGCCACCCCCTGGCTGTAAGATATTTCTCTGGTGTAATGCGTGCAGGCTGTAGACTCAGAGTACCACACTTTATGGACAATACACCTATGTGTTCTTCACAGCTTTATTTCATATTTTGTGAGTATTTTCTTTGTGAATTCCCAGGTGAGAAGAGATAGGATGAAGATGAGGATACTGTAGCATGCTACACTGCAGAGCTGCAAGGAGTCAGAGAGCAGCTGTTCAGACAGGACTTGACTGACTGACTGGTGGAATCAGAAGATGTTCACGTTAACAGGGTGAACATCTGCTCATACACCTGGGTTGTGTTTCTAACTCTTTCTCTGGATATAATTATCTAATAAATACCGAGTCAAATACTTTATGTACATATTCATTTGCTGTAAGGTACTGGCAGTTCAGCTCTTTGAATTGATGATTCCAATGCTTGTGATACTGGTTTAATTTTTAGATGGATTTGATCTTGCTTTCATTTTGACAAGCAGTTAGTTGAAAAATACAGGAAGCTGGGCAAGCTGAAGGTTGCACATGTGACCACAGGAGGGCAGTCTCATCCCAACCTAATGCAAATCCTAGTCATAATGAAGGGAGAAATGAAATCTTAATGTACAGATTGTCAAATTGTCAAAACAAATGTACAGAGCACTGTGCTTCTGAATCATTTCTATGTGGATATTGAACAAAAATACAACTTTTGAGTTATGGAGGAGCCTAAATCTATAAGACATTTTGTTTAGGTTTGTTTGGATGATAAGTTAACATGACAAGCTGATATGCTTAGCCTACAGCACAGACAAACTCTTGTCTGAGGTTTCTTTATTAACCATTCAGTCACGATATTAACCATCCAGTCACAATATTAACCATCCAGTCACAATATTAACCATCCAGTCACAATATTAACCATCCAGTCATGATATTAACCATTCAGTCATGATATTAACCATCCAGTCATGATATTAACCATTCAGTCATGATATTAACCATCCAGTCATGATATTAACCATTCAGTCATGAGCCAACTACATTTCCTCATGTCAGATAGTGCAACGACTCCATTTGCACTGATTGTATGTATGACACACACACACACACACGCTCTGCTTTGTCATTACTGACTGTCCAAACCACTCCCTTCGCCTCTTACGGTTGTTTCAAGTCACTTTGTCACATTTTTCAGATGTAAGTGGAATATTATAGACATATTATGTAGCATGTATTGTAAAGCAGAAGGCATCAGTAAAATGGCATTGGTGTGTATTCCATTTCTGCCCCATGCAACATCGCACAAGATCAACTTTTCCACATCACTTGTTACTGTATAGTCACCTCTCTCTCTCTGCTTGACAAAATCATCAGCCTACAGTGTATCAATGAAATCCGGGACTATACTCTTATACTTTATGCAACCCAAGTTTGTCAGCAATGCATAGTGCACTACACCATGGTAGTACTTCAGAGTGACTCTCCACTTTGCCCTACCGTATTGACGCTTGCTGATGGAGGATGATGATGTTGTTTTTACAGTCCCGTCCATACTGGTATGTTCTTTGGCTTTACCTTCCAAACTAACTTGATGTGAATTGATACATTGATGATGCAAGAACATAGAATTTTAGAGTGTTCTGCAGTTCTTAAATGGCGTAAGTAAACTACTGGAATGTACTGGATGCCAGAAGACACAGACCTAATGGTGACGGGGAGTGAGGACATTGCGGTTGTCCTTCCTACCAAGGACAACTGCAATGTCCTCACTTCCTGTCACCATTGGAATGCTTTCACATTATTCCAACCACCCTAACTCATTGTCTGGTCAGTGTTTTGCTGGATAAAAGAGGTTTCAAGGCAACTCCCGGGGAACAGGGAACCTTGACTTTCAGCTGTTCTTAGAATTATAGGTTTATTTGGAAAAGAGATTTCAAGACAGGAATTAGTTGCTTTCAACTGTTGCCGTGTCAATACCAATGAGAAATATTTAAGTAGTTAATTCTATCGTGAAATCAATGTGAAAGCATTCCAATGGTGATAGGGAGTGAGGACATTGTGGTTGCCCTTACAAAATACTGCGACCTGCTCCACTGGTCCTGGACATGAAAAAAGCTATTTTCAACAATCCGAAACTGGATGGCTGAGATGTACAGTAGACTGTGCCATAAATGAGGAATATCAAATGCTCCCTTAGGAGCATGAAATGTATCACTTGTACTTTCACATCGCTTATTTGCATAATTATGTTGTATTTGAGCTACAGCACTTTGCACCCCTGCTAGAGCACGCGGTTGATGTATTTTTATGGTTTCCCCAGGTCCTGTAAATGATTGGCTCGCATATGAATAGTACTGGGGCTCAACACAATTGGTTTGTAAGGATATAGACACAGATTGTTTGATACCGAATTGATGTTGCTCTCTCTCTGCTTGTACCCTGGGGACATTTGATAACATGTTTTCCAAGCTAAATGATGTCTCAGTCACTGACTTCTGACGGGATTGGTAATTATGGTATACCACACCAGCTCGTCAACTTTTTCTCTCGTTTTGAAAGTAAAGACTATATATATTTGAACAACTTTCATTGTGCAGTTACACCATTTACACGGTGTACTGTCGTCCCTTTATGCAGGATGCCTACAGTGCAGATGTTTGTTCGAGATATATGAATATAGGCAGTGAGTTCATGATATGAGCTGATATGACAAGTGCAACCACAAGTAGCAGGGTAATGGCTAGGGTCATGGTGAAGCTAAAACATGAGTGTATCAGTGTTGACTTGTGACAACAGTGTTGACTTGTGACAACAGTGTTGACTTGTGACAACAGTGTTGACTTGTGACAACAGTGTTGACTTGTGACAACAGTGTTGACTTGTGACAACAGTGTTGACTTGTGACAACAGTGTTGACTTGTGACAACACTTGACGCTGACAATGGGAGTAACCCTGTAGGCCTAACACTATTATTTCCTTTCGCTGACTTCAGACAAATTATATACGTATTCCGACATGGTAGGGTGATTTCATTATTGGAATTGCCAAGTAAAGGAATACTCGAGATCATTGCTTTTCTGCGAAAACTGGTGATGAGTAGCCTGAGGTGTCTAGAACATCTCCAACTGGCGCACGCACGACTGCGCTGTAGCTATAAAAGCCGTTCACGTGCACCGTGTACGCCTCCTCGTTCGCCCGACGCATAGACGGTTGTGAGGATGAGACACACAAGCAAAAGAGCTTAATATGCATATGAAAGTGTTTTAGTGAGGAAAAGTTTAATCGTTGACTCTGTATCTATTTCTTAATTTAGTGTGCAGAGTATTTACGATTTGGTTATTTTTTCTTCTGTTACTGCACGGGTGGAGGTCTTTGAAAAGGCACTTAAGATATGGTCTTTATTCTATAAATCATCAACGGCTTTATTTTTACTATTTGAAGTCTAGTATAGGGCTTTCTTTGTCAACGGAATTATCTTGATAAGGTAGGCGCTTTCACTTTATTTCGGAAAATGTAAGGCGAATTAAATAGTAAAAAGTATGATAACTCTGTAAAATTATCGTAAAGAAAAGAAAATCCCATTCCATTTAAAAATTCTGATCCATTGAAATGTACCTGTTGTGAAAATGAGATTCACTCCTATGTCAGCATATCTCTGTGAACACTTCGCTAATGTGTTGAGAAATAACACCAAATATTTATAGGCTTATTGTAATCACTTTATTTATTTTAAATATTTTATTGAAATGTGAGAAATAGTTACATTATTTTATTGTTTATACATTCTTTCATTGTTTATTGTTTGAATGAAATGCTTTTGGTTTTGAGTGAAAGCTTCATTTTGACATCTAAAAAACGTTTCATGATTGGTTGTGTATGTTTATACAGTTTTATTCACTTGATAAGCATATCATAAGCATAATATCATATTTAAATAGATCATTGTTAAAGTGTCATGAATGAATGTGGTGCAATCAGAGATATCAGAGCTAACTGACTTGTTGAATTATTATGTAAATCATCCCTGTTGACATATCATAAGGCCAATGTCTTTCACAAACACATCTCTCATCCCCTTTGAAAAACAGAATGCATTCAGTAAAGTAGAATGGGTGTTATGCCATCCAAGATGAATGGTTGTCATAGAGAAGTTCTCATATTCCTTAATCGACATTCACTGTCTCGCTATAATTACAACAACATTGCCGTCACCTAATTGCATAATTCATTGAGGCTTGTTATGCATAGCATTGTCGCTTGATGGAGACAGCTTACAAACAGACCAAATTGTGGCCGGTTACTAGAAAATACTGTAGCGACCTTAACCCAACACCTTGTGACATCGTCGTGAGGTCCGGCCCGCTTGGGATAACAGTTAAGGTGTTGGCTTGAAAGTCACATAACCTGGGTTTGAGTCCCGGTCGGGGCTACATTGGTGTCAGAAGTGGGAGACTGTGAGACCATCGGAGAACTGTGAGACTTGGTATAGAAAAGTGTGGGGACACGCTCTCCTGAAGGAAGGAGATAATGTAGCGACCTTAACCCAACATCTAGTGACCTCGTAAAGAGGTTTGGACTTCCTGCCGTAACAGTTAAGGTGTTGGTTTGACAGTCACTGAACTGAGGTTTGAGTCCCGGTCGGGGCTACTGTATATGCTACAATACTGTACACCACAGGAGGTTGGTGGCACCTTAATTGGGGAGGACAGGCGTGTGTTAATGGCTGGAGAGTATTCAGTAGAACGGTATTAAACACATAGTTTCCATGGTTTCCATGTGTTTGATGCCATTCCATTCTCTCAGTTCTAGCCATTATTATGAGCCGTCCTCCCCTCGGCAGCCTCCACTGCTGTATACTGTACATTACCCTGAGGCCCAACAGTGGATTGGACTGGATCAACTGGACAACCATATCGATCTACTAGTCAATAAATTAATTGAATTTACCAAAGTGACAAAAGACTGATAATGTGATTACACTTTTTTTTAACGACACCAAATACTTTCATGTGATAAATATATACTGTATATATATATTTTTTTTTTAGCCTATGCCTGATACTTTCCTCCTGATCTAAGAAGATGGAGGACACATGGGAACTTCAACTGACCACTACTCTTTACATGACCTCTGACCTCTTACTATCCACAAACCTCACCAACGTCACCAACTGCACCAACACCAACTCCAGCTGCACCGTCTCTAGCGTCAAGCTCTCACCTTATTACCAACACTCCCTGACAATAGCAGCCAGCTACACCCTGGCCTACCTGTTCATCTTCCTGCTGTGCATGGTGGGTAATGGCCTGGTGTGCCTCATTGTTGTGAGGAACCGTCACATGCGGACGGTCACCAACCTCTTCATCTTCAATCTGGCTATCAGTGACCTGCTGGTGGGCATCTTCTGCATCCCCACCACGCTGGTGGACAACCTCATCACAGGTAACACCCTACTGCTATAGAAGAATGGCCAATCTCCTGTTTCTGTAGTATGAGGCAGCTTGATGTACAAGTACACCCATTGGACAGGAAGCTAGTCTATCGCAGGGGCATTTTTAGAGTCTTTGGTATGACTCAACTTGGGTTCGAACCACCCTACCTTCAAATATCAGAGCGGGGACACTAACCACAAGGCCACTGAGTTAGTTTTACCCTACTGCTATAATGATTCCATAAATTAATAAATGCATGATGCTTTGAATTGATTACGGTTGGCCTTGATGAAAATAATGATGCAACCTTTAGCGAGAGACAGTTATTGTTTATAACAGATTGGCCAGTTGCCTTTAGCTATTGGTAATGATAATTATTAGGAAAAACAACTCGTGCCTTGAAAGAAGCATAATTATAGCTATCACTAGTGTTCATTCACATGTAATGTATGATTCAGTTTCAGCACGGGTCTACATGTCTATGTGGTTGCACATACACCAGCCCAGCCAGCTTTGCAATGGTTAAGATCAGTTCATTCCTACAGTACTGAATCTTCACACATCTCACAAACCACGAGCTGGATCGCCATCCGGTTATTTTGGCTTTTTTGAAACTATTATTTATAGCTATCTGTTTACACATGGATTTGCGGAAATTGCTGATTAATGTTTGGATATTTGCTGGAGTCTCAGAACTCAGAGAATAGTAGTGGGCCTGAACATGATGATCACAGCTGTCTTTCATTTGACAGCCTGATGAATTACTTAACATTTTTTAGACAGTTCTTCACAATCTCTTCATGTTTTACAACATCAATACAGACATTACTTGAGTCTTGGCAGGAAAAGGGCTTTTAGAAAACCCCACATTTACTAAAGTGTGAAACATGCATTGCCACAAAATCCCTCAGTCAGGAAGGCTTAACTTAAAATAATTACCTTTTCAAGGCTAAATTATTTTGCTGGGCAGGTACAAAGATTTCCTCCACTTTATCCACTCTTGTCTAACAGTTTATTTCTGTACCTTTCATACAGGTTTGAAAAGTACAAAAGCATGAATATAGTGCTCCTGAAGTTGTTATCCCCTTCATTATTCTGACCA
This sequence comes from Oncorhynchus tshawytscha, assembly GCF_018296145.1. Taxonomy (NCBI): domain Eukaryota; kingdom Metazoa; phylum Chordata; class Actinopteri; order Salmoniformes; family Salmonidae; genus Oncorhynchus; species Oncorhynchus tshawytscha. The sequence continues at coordinate 11,454,977 of NC_056448.1, forward strand.
AATCCCGTATACCAAACTCACATGTACCAAACATGTCAAAACACCTGTTCAAAGTGTGGCTATTGATATGTCTGGCAGCTCACTAATAAACTATTTTTGTTGCTATTGATGTTTTGCAGGTTGGCCCTTTAGCAATGCAGTGTGTAAGCTAAGTGGTCTGGTACAGGGGATATCAGTGGGTGCATCAGTATTCACCTTGGTTGCCATCGCTGTGGACAGGTAAGTCCCCTCCCCAAAAAGTATCTACACATGGGAACTGGAAGGTTGATAGTGAGGCTCTCATCTATGCATGTTAAATACTTAATGTTGTACAATAAACCGTTGAATCTATGTGGCAGATAAATCGCTCAAATGAATCATTTAATCACTTCTCATCTATCTCTCCTTTCTCCTGTTAGATTCCGCTGTATTGTTTACCCCTTTAAGCCCAAGCTAACCCTTCTTGTTGCTAAGGCAACTATAGGGCTGGTATGGGCTCTTGCGTTGGTTATCATGCTTCCGTCGGCTGTGATGCTGATGGTGGAGCAAGAGGAGGGTCACTACATGGTATCCAGTGACAACCAGACCTACCCTCTCTACTACTGCTATGAGACCTGGCCTGACCCGGAGATGAGGAAGGTTTACACCATGGTCCTGTTCACACACATCTATCTGATGCCCCTGGCTCTCATCATGATAATGTATGGCTGCATTGGGGCCAAGCTCTACTCTACAGCTGTTCTGTCCAGTAGGGGGCACCCGGACGTCAAGTCCCCCATCTCCCAGAGGAAAGTCAAGGTGGTTAAGATGCTAATCGTGGTGGCCCTCCTCTTCATGCTGTCCTGGCTGCCTCTCTGGACCCTGATGCTCCTCACAGACTACGCCAGACCTGAAGGGGACCAGCTGGACCTTCTGACAGGCTACATCTTCCCTTTCTCCCACTGGCTGGCCTTCTCCAACTCCAGCATCAACCCCATCATCTATGGCTACTTCAATGAGAACTTCAAGAAGGGCTTCCAGGCTGCCTGTCACCCTAGATCATGTTGCAGCGTGGTCCCTCAGGAGCAGGTGGTGAGCAAGGCTCAGCGGAGGCACAATGCCAGAGCCCCCCGGAACACAGCCCTCAGTGCCAACTTTCTCACCACCCTGGGGGTGAGGAACCGCATCTACACCGACAGCGACCTGATGGGCTGCGTGTGTCTGGAGATGGAGCAGAGGAAGGAGGAAGGCTCTGCAGAGGCTCCTGGGCAGAGGGAAGTAACAGTAACGGTAGAGTGTCAATAAAAAGGGGTGTTCATGCAGAGGATGTGGATAGACTCTTTCCAAAGGGGGTCGCTATGTGTCAGGTGTGGAAGCTTTGAAAGGCAGTTGGGTGGACAACAACAGTAGGGTGTGTATGCATGGTGAGGTTGGAAAATGGACAGGTTGGAGATAAGAGCGCAATAGTGCTGAGCGATTAACCGAAATGTAAGTTATTTTTAGTTTTCTTTCTGTGAGCGCGATCTGCAGTTTCTCTGGAGATAACTCAGACCAAGCCAGAACTGCAGGGCTGGCTGTAGCCTTTTGGGGGCCCTAAATAAGATTTGGATGGGCCCCCCCCCCCAACAAGTGGCCACCAAGCGGGAATTTTGTTGTTGTTGTGGTCCTCTAGACATCGTAGATTTCCAATTTTACACATTATGCCATGTGGTAGAGAGGAAATGTGGCAATTTTACAACAAATGTTATGCAATTCTACTAATTGTACCATGGGGCAGAGAAAAAACAAACATTTTATAACACATTTCATGCAATTCTACAAGTTTTGCCATGGGGCAGGGATAAACTTTTGCAGTTCTAAACATTTTGCCATGCAATGGAGAGAAAATTATGCAATTTTCTTACACATTTCATGCAATTCTATTAATTTTGCAAGTTGGCGGAGAGAAATTTTGCAGTGTTAAAGATAATTTACTTGAAAGAGCATGACAGAGCTTGCAATTCTACCAATCTTGTCATGGGATGGAGAGAAATTGTTGCAATTTTAAAGGGCAATTACGCCCCTTTTCAATCTCATATTCATCATCTTCAGCACCAAACCAGTGTCTACATACACTATATATACAAAAATATGTGGACACCCTTCAAATTAGTTATAGTGAAGTGGAAACGTCTAGGAGCAACAATGGCTCAGCCACGAAGTGGTAGGCCACACAAGCTCACTGCATCGCAGTGCTTGAGGTGTCTTTACAGACCTGGGTTTGATCCCAGGCTGTGTCACAACTGGCCGTGTCACAACCGATAGGGCGGCGCCCAATTGGCCCAGGGGAGGGTTTGGCCGGGGGGGCTTTACTTGGCTCATCGCGCTTGAGCGACACCTTGTGGCAGGTCGGGAGCTTGGTCATCAGTTGAACCGTGTTTCATCTGACACATTGGTGCAGCTGGTTAAGTGGGCGGTTTGTTAAGATGTGTGGTTTGGTGGGTCATGTTTCAGAGGACGCATTACTAGACCTTTGCCTCTCCTGAGCCCATTGGGAAGTTGCAGCGATGAGACAAGATTGAAATTGTGGAGAAAAAATGCCTCTGGAAACAGCGTTAGCTCAAGAACTGTTCGTCGGGAGCTTCATGAAATGTGTTTCCATGGCCGAGCAGCCGCACACAAGCCTAAGATCACCATGCGCTATGCCAAACGTCGGCTGGTGTGGTGTAAAGCTCACTGCCATTGGATTCTGGAGCAGTGGAAACACGTTCTCTGGAGTGATGCTTCACCATCTGGCAGTCTGGCCGACGAATCTGGGTTTGGCAGATGCCAAGAGAACACTAACTACCCGAATGCATAGTGCCAACTGTAAAATTTGGTGGATGAGGAATAATGGTCTGGGGCTATTTTCATGGTTTGGGCTAGGCCCCTTAATTCCAGTGAAGGGTAATCTTAATGCTACAACATACAATGACATTCTAGACGATTCTGTGCTTCCAGCTTTGTGGCAACAGTTTGGGGAAGGCCCTTTCCTGTTTCAAAATGACAATACAGTGGGCCAAAAAAGTATTTAGTCAGCCACCAATTGTGCTCCCACTTAAAAAGATGAGAGAGGCCTGTAATTTTCATCATAGGTACACTTCAACTATGACAGACAAAATGAAGAAAAAAAAAATCCAGATTTTTTAAAATTAATTTATTTGCAAACTATGGTGGAAAATAAGTATTTGGTCAATAACAAAAGTTTATCTCAATACTTTGTTATATACCCTTTGTTGGCAATGACAGAGGTCAAACGTCTTCTGTAAGTCTTCACAAGGTTTTCACACACTGTTGCTGGTATTTTTGCCCATTCCTCCATGCAGATCTCCTCTAGAGCAGTGATGTTTTGGGGCTGTTGCTGGGCAACACAGACTTTCAACTCCCTTCAAAGATTTTCTATGGGGTTCAGATCTGGAGACTGGCTAGGCCAATCCAGGACATTGGAATGCTTCTTACAAAGCCACTCCTTCGTTGCCCGGGCGGTGTGTTTGGGATCATTGTCATTCTGAAAGACCCAGCCACATTTCATCTTCAATGCCCTTGCTGATGGAAGGAGGTTTTCACTCAAAATCTCACGATACATGGCCCCATTCATTCTTTCCTTTACATGGATCAGTCGTCCTGGTCCCTTTGCAGAAAAACAGCCCCAAAGCATGATGTTTCCACCCCATGCTTCACAGTAGGTATGGTGTTCTTTGGATGCAACTCAGCATTCTTTGTCCTCCAAACACGACGAGTTGAGTTTTTACCAAAAAGTTCTATTTTGGTTTCATCTGACCATATGACATTCTCCCAATCTTCTTCTGGATCATCCAAATGCTCTCTAGCAAACTTCAGACGGGCCTGGACATGTACTGGCTTAAGCAGGGGGACACGTCTGGCACTGCAGGATTTGAGTCTCTGGCAGCGTAGTGTGTTACTGATGGTAGGCTTTGTTACTTTGGTCCCAGCTCTCTGCAGGTCATTCACTAGGTCCCCCCGTGTGGTTCTGGGATTTTTGCTCACTGTTCTTGTGATCATTTTGACCCCACGGGGTGAGATCTTGCGTGGAGCCCCAGATCGAGGGAGATTATCAGTGGTCTTGTATGTCTACCATTTCCTAATAATTGCTCCCACAGTTGATTTCTTCAAACCAAGCTGCTTACCTATTGCAGATTCAGTCTTCCCAGCCTGGTGCAGGTTACAATTTTGTTTCTGGTGTCCTTTGACAGCTCTTTGGTCTTGGCCATAGTGGAGTTTGGAGTGTGACTGTTTGAGGTTGTGGACAGGTGTCTCTTATACTGATAACAAGTTCAAACAGGTGCCATTAATACAGGTAACGAGTTGAGGACAGAGGAGCCTCTTAAAGAAGAAGCTAAAGGTCTGTGAGAGCCAGAAATCTTGCTTGTTTGTAGGTGACCAAATACTTATTTTCCACTGTAATTTGCAAATAAATTCATTAAAAATCCTACAATGTGATTTTCTGGATTTTTTTTCTCATTTTGTCTGTCATAGTTGAAGTGTACCTATGATGAAAATTACAGGCCTCTCTCATCTTTTTAAGTGGGAGAACTTGCACAATTGGTGGCTGACTAAATACTTTTTTGCCCCACTGTACATCTGTGCACAAAGCAAGGTCCGTACAGAAATGGTTTGTCGAGTGTGGAAGAAATTGACTGGCCTGCACAGAGCCGTGACCTCAACCCCATTGAACACCTTTGGGATGAATTGGGACGCCGACTGCGAGCCAGGCCTAATGGCCCAACATCAGTGCCCGACCTCACTAAATGCTCTTGTGGCTGAATGGAAGCAAGTCCCTCTAGCAATGTTCTAACATCTAGTGGAAAGCCATCCCATCAGATTGTGGAGGCTGTTATAGCAGCAAAAGGGGGACCAACTCCATATCAATGCCCATGATTTTGGAATGAGATGTTCAATGAGCAAGTGTCCACATACTTTTGGTCATGAAGTGTATGTTAAAACAGCTATTTTCTATATACATGATCTAAGTAATTGATAGTTGGTAATCAGCAGTCCTAAAGTATGCCTTATTTACTTTGAAGAACTACTAAAATAGGGATTTTGTCAGACAGCAGCTCCATAGAGATGAGATGATGACTTGGAATTAATCAAATAATCAAATAAAAAAAATGTAATATACACAACAACTGAAATATATTATTACAGAAAAGTAATGTGAATAATTGATGGTTAATAAGTGATAAACAGTAGTGAGCTGTCACTACCATCATGGGACTTTTATTAATTGTTTTATTCTTTGTTGTTACAGAATTCAACCCACATAATACATAGTGCATTTAATGTCCCCCCCAAAAAATGAAATCGAAAGCCGTGACTATTTTTTCATAACAAACAGAAACTGAACCGACCTCAAAAAGCACTAATCACTCAGCACTAGAAGGTACTGACATGACATTTGACTGTGAAAGAGCTTTTTAGACCTGACTGTAGCTACCAGATGTGCAGTACATACGCCCCAAACATTTCAGTCAGTGCTCTTAGTGTCCCTTATAGGCACCCTCAATTCACCTACAGAGACCCAGTTATAGCATCCACGTGAGGGAAGAATGACGTGAACCACCTGCATTTCTGTCCCCCAGCTACACAATTACTTGTTACAGGTTGCTTAACTAAAGATCAAATATTGGTTAACAATGATTAGGGAAATCTTTAGGTTATGCAGGAGGACATTCATATTTCACTACTAACGGGGTATCACTGACATTAATTAGCCAATAAACTCAACCAGAGAACCCAGAAAGAGTTGGTAAAAAAAGAAGAAAATGCAGAAAATTCCTTCCATTCCATTTTCACATGTAAATAGCACTTTTTTCGATTTCTTCTGGTCAAGGAATGACATTGCATGAGAGCAACGTGTTTTGAATTTAAACTATAACATTTTTCTTAACAAAGTTTCCTGTTTCTGTATGAACTTGTGAACCAAATATGCGCCTATTCCAGATGGTAAAATGCAGAGCAGATATGACACTGAGAAAGTAACAGAAATTAAGTTAGAAGAGTTTCAAGCTGTTGCAAGGCTAATTGGTAATGAAACTGTACATACACTTGAAGTATGTAACCTTAAATGATCCAACAGGTGATGTTGGTGTGCACTGTGCATGAATACAGATCAAAGTGCTGTGTTTACAATGTGGAAAAGTTATTTATGTTGTGTTTGTGATTCTCAGTATATTTTTGTGTATTTATTTTTGCAACTACCGCAGATTATTGCTTTCACTGTTGGCATAGTAAAAGAGTGACAGACAATGATTGTGGTTATGTATAGTACATTATAAACTGGGTGGTTTGAGCCCTGAATGCTGATTGGCTGACAGCCGTGGTATATCAGACCGTATACCACGGGTATGACAAAACATTTATTTTTATTGCACTAATTACATTGATAACCAGTTTATAATTGCAAAAAGGCTCCTTGGTGGTTTGTGCTAAGGGCTGTGTCCAGGCACTGTGCGTTGCATCGGGCCTAGGAACAGCCCTTAGTCGTGATATATTGGCCATATACTACACCTCCTCGGGCCTTATTGCTTAAGTATAAGTGATCTTGAGATACGTTTGCATTACCAGATTTCAGTATGATGATGGATTGTTGTAGATACAATACCGACCTCACACTGAGTTTATATTTCTTAATAATTGTCTCATGTTAGATATTGTCCTTAGGTCCTGCCTTGGTTGTTAAGTGGAAATTGCTGTTAAGTTGTATTCTTGTATAAAGCTCTACCTTTAATGGAAATTTGAGTGAAGCTATCCATATTACAAAAACTATTCAATTTTCTTCTATACCAAATTTAGCACTGCATCCTCCTTATTCTGAATATTACCATCTTCTCATCACATTCATCCCATCAAATGTTGTTTTCCTGTAGATTTCTCGTTAGTGCATGTTGTAAGGAGATATCTCCAATTAGTTCCCTTTCACGTCAAATTCCCATCTCCGACAGAGGCACAAGTTAATTGCTTCCTGGATCAATAATATAGAAAAAAATTGCTTGTTTTCTTTGAATAAAGTTCACAAAATGTTAACATGCACACCCCCATGTTGTCTCTTGTTACTGGGAATCAAAAATCAGTTATTGTAGTCATCAGTGTTAAAAACATTTGTTAACAGGATTTACCATTATGATCATTTCTTGACATGTATAAAACATGATGAAGAACGAGTGCGTGTTTGTATGTACACTACCGTTCAAAAGTTAGAGGTCACTTAGAAATGTCCATGTTTTTTGACCTTTAAAATAACATCAAATTGATCTGAAATAAAGTGTAGACATTGTTAATTTTGTAAAAGATTAAGATGGGCAAAAGAACACAGACACTGGACAGAGGAACTGTTCTTTTGCCCATCTTAATCTTTTCTTTTTATTGGCCAGTTTGAGATATGGCTTTTTCTTTGCAACTCTGCCTAGAAGGCCTCTTCACTGTTGACGTTGAGAATGGTGTTTTGCGGGTACTATTTAATGAAGCTGCCAGTTGAGGACTTGAGAAGCGTCTGTTTCTCAAACTAGACACTCTAATGTACTTGTCCTCTTGCTCAGTTGTGCACCGGGGCCTCCCACTCCTCTTTCTATTCTGCTTAGAGCCAGTTTGCGCTGTTCTGTGAAGGGATGCGTTGTGCAGACCTCACTACCCTCTGGAGAGCCTTACGGTTGTGGGCGGAGCAGTTGCCGTACCAGGCGGTGATACAGCCCAACAGGATGCTCTCGATTGTGCATCTGTAGAAGTTTGTGAGTGCTTTTGGTGACAAGCCGAATTTCTTCAGCCTCCTGAGGTTGAAGAGGCGCTGCTGCGCCTTCTTCACGATGCTGTCTGTGTGAGTGGACCAATTCAGTTTGTCTGTGATGTGTACGCCGAGAAACTTAAAACTTACTACCCTCTCCACTACTGTTCCATCGATGTGGATAGGGGGTGTTCCCTCTGCTGTTTCCTGAAGTCCACAATCATCTCCTTAGTTTTGTTGACGTTGAGTGTGAGGTTATTTTCCTGACACCACACTCCAAGGGCCCTCACCTCCTCCCTGTAGGCCGTCTCGTCGTTGTTGGTAATCAAGCCTACAACTGTTGTGTCGTCCGCAAACTTGATGATTGAGTTGGAGGCGTGCGTGGCCACACAGTCGTGGGTGAACAGGGAGTACAGGAGAGGGCTCAGAACGCACCCTTGTGGGGCCCCAGTGTTGAGGATCAGCGGGGTGGAGATGTTGTTGCCTACCCTCACCACCTGGGGGCGGCCCGTCAGGAAGTCCAGTACCCAGTTGCACAGGGCGGGGTCGAGACCCAGGGTCTCGAGCTTGATAACGAGTTTGGAGGGCACTATGGTGTTAAATGCCGAGCTGTAGTCGATGAACAGCATTCTCACATAGGTATTCCTCTTGTCCAGATGGGTTAGGGCAGTGTGCAGTGTGGTTGTGATTGCATCGTCTGTGGACTTATTTGGGCGGTAAGCAAATTGGAGTGGGTCTAGGGTGTCAGGTAGGGTGGAGGTGATATGGTCCTTGACTAGTCTCTCAAAGCACTTCATGATGACGGAAGTGAGTGCGGTCGTTTAGCTCAGTTACCTTAGCTTTCTTGGGAACAGGAACAATGGTGGCCCTCTTGAAGCATGTGGGAACAACAGACTGGGATAGGGATTGATTGAATATGTCCGTAAACACACCAGCCAGCTGGTCTGCGCATGCTCTGAGGGCGCGGCGGGGGTTGCCGTCTGGGCCTGCAGCCTTGGGAGGGGGCAAACTAACCGGCCCTCCAGGACACCTACACCACCCGATGTCACAGGAAGGCCATAAAGATCATCAAGGACAACAACCACCTGAGCCACTGCCTGTTCACCCCGCTATCATCCAGAAGGCGAGGTCAGTATAGGTGCATCAAAGCTGGGACCGAGAGACTGAAAAACAGCTTCTATCTCAAGGCCATCAGACTGTTAAACAACCACCACTAACATTGAGTGGCTGCTGCCAACACACTGACTCAACTCCAGCCACTTTAATAATGGGAATTGATGGGAAATGATGTAAAATATATCACTAGCCACTTTAAACAATGCTACCTAATATAATGTTTACATACCCTACATTATTCATCTCATATGTATATGTATATACTGTACTCTATATCATCTACTGCATCTTTATGTAATACATGTATCACTAGCCACTTTAACTATGCCACTTTGTTTACATACTCATCTCATATGTATATACTGTACTCAATACCATCTACTGTATCTTGCCTATGCCGCTCTGTACCATCACTCATTCATATATCTTTATGTACATATTCTTTATCCCCTTACACTTGTGTCTATAAGGTAGTAGTTTTGGAATTGTTAGCTAGATTACTTGTTGGTTATTACTGCATTGTCGGAACTAGAAGCACAAGCATTTCGCTACACTCGCATTAACATCTGCTAACCATGTGTATGTGACAAATAAAATTTGATTTGATTTGATTTGGAGTAGTACACAGTGGTGTACGAGATCTTCAGTTTCTTGGCAATTTCTTGCATGGAATAGCCATTTCTCAGAACAAGAATAGACTGATGAGTTTCAGAAGAAAGTTATTTGTTTCTGGCCATATTGAGCCTGTAATCGAACCCACAAATGCTGATGCTCCAGATACTCAACTAGTCTAAAGAAGGCCAGTTTTATTGCTTCTTTAATCAGAACAGCAGTTTTCAGCTGTGCTAACATAACTGCAAAAGGGTTTTCTAATGATCAATTAGCTTTTTAAAATGATAAACTTGGATTAGCTAACACAACGTGCCATTGGAACACAAGAGTGATGTTGCTGATAATGGCCTATGTAGATATTCCATTAAAAATCAGCTGTTTCCAGCTACAGTAGTCATTTATAACATTAACAATGTCTACACTGTATTTCTGATCAATTTGATGTTATTTTAATGGCCAAAATATTGTTTTTCTTTAAAAAACAAGGACATTTCTAAGTGACCCCAAACTTTTGAACGGTAGTGTATGTATTAACATTGATAAATGAGTGAGAGTTTGTGCCATTTATTTGTGACTCGCTGCCACTCAGCAGATGATAATCAGCTACTGGTGAGATGCACTGTCTGTCTCGGTGCTCTGCATGTTATCAGGCCTCCCACTGTCTCTTGATCACCACAATAACAGGGGAACTGGAGGGTACAGCTAAATGGGGTAGGCCTACATGTTCCATATTTATAAGGCAGTCCAAAGTGCATTTAATTTGACTGATTGACTCTGAAGCCATGTGGCCCAGATCCAGTAGATGCTATTTAAGAAAAAAAAAGCTATGTCATACAGGCCTTGGCTTGGGGTTTGGAACAAAGTGAGTCATTTTATTCCGAGTACTTAAGCTAATGGCTGTTAGGTCATAAGAGTTGCAATGTTCCAACTGAGAAGTCCTGTATGTAGAAGTAGAGCGCACTGGCTGTTCATACGTAGCACTACCTACAGTGAGGGGAAAAAGTATTTGATCCCCTGATGATTTTGTACGTTTGCCCACTGACAAAGAAATTATCAGTCTATAATTTTAATGGTAGGTTTATTTGAACAGTGAGAGACAGAATAACAACAAAAAAATCCTGAAAAACGCATGTCAAAAATGTTATAAATTGATTTGCATTTTAATGAGGGAAATAAGTATTTGACCCCCTTTCAATCAGAAAGATTTCTGTCTCCCAGGTGTCTTTTATACAGGTAACGACCTGAGATTAGGAGCACACTCTTAAAGGGAGTGCTCCTAATCTCAGTTTGTTACCTGTATAAAAGACACCTGTCCACAGAAGCAATCAATCAATCAGATTCCAAACTCTCCACTATGGCCAAGACCAAAGAGCTCTCCAAGGATGTCAGGGACAAGATTGTAGACCTACACAAGGCTGGAATGGGCTACAAGACCATCGCCAAGCAGCTTGGTGAGAAGGTGACAATAGTTGGTGCGATTATTCGCAAATGGAGGAAACACAAAAGAACTGTCAATCTCCCTCGGCCTGGGGCTCCATGCAAGATCTCACCTCTTGGAGTTGCAATGTTCATGAGAACGGTGAGGAATCAGCCCAGAACTACACGGGAGGATCTTGTCAATGATCTCAAGGCAGCTGGGACCATAGTCACCAAGAAAACAATTGGTAACACACTACGCCATGAAGGACTGAAATCCTGCAGCGCCCGCAAGGTCCCCCTGCTCAAGAAAGCACATATACATGCCCGTCTGAAGTTTTCCAATGAACATCTGAATTATTCAGAGGACAACTGGGTGAAAGTGTTGTGGTCAGATGAGACCAAAATGGAGCTCTTTGGCATCAACTCAACTCGCCGTGTTTGGAGGAGGAATGCTGCCTATGACCCCAAGAACACCATCCCCATCGCAAACCTGGTGGCCAACTACAAGAAACGTCTGACCTCTGATTGCAAACAAGGGTTTTGCCACCAAATACTAAGTCATGTTTTGCAGAAGGGTCAAATACGTATTTCCCTCATTAAAATGCAAATCAATTTATAACATTTTTGACATGCGTTTTTCTGATTTTTTTTGTTGTTATTCTGTCTCTCACTGTTCAAATAAACCTACCATTAAAATTATAGACGGATCATTTCTTTGTCAGTGGGCAAACGTACAAACTAAGCAGGGGATCAAACACTTTTTTCCCTCACTGTAGCTTGCTTGCTAGCTTATTTGCGCCCATATGAGGACGAGGCTAGCGTGGCTACGCTCTGTTAAAGCGTCAATCAAAGGTGAAACAATAACAAACCGTTCTTCCCGCCCCACTCTTAAATTCATAGCCAGAGCTACGGATGAAATGACTGGCCATCCATGATATTAGATTTTGGGGTAACACTTTACTTGACTACCCAGTGTCATAATACATTACCAATGTTCATTCTAAAAAATGTTCGGCACTGAGCAAATTTCAGGTCTGCCGAGCGCAAACTTGAACATTGTGAAAATTCTGTGCAGCTTCCAGCGCACGTTTACTGTGAACCCTGAGGCTGTACCCACTTTAAGTTACAGTTTTAACAGCGGCCAAGTAGGCTACTGTGGCTATTTGATAATAATGTAGGCCTACCAGAGTGGCCTACCATCAAAAACAAATGGAGAAAATACATCACATAACATTTTAACATGGAAATAGCTGTTCTGTCACTCAGCCTAAAGTAGCAGCCAATGTCTGGTGCTCAATGTGGGCCTACATTCATTGAGACATTGAAAAAAAATATGCAGGGCTTGACATTAACCTGTTTATCCACTTGTCCTTCAGACAAGGAGGTGACTGAAAATGTTGTTGTGTTGTTTGATGCAAGCAACCACTTTACAAAATAAAATGCATTATTATTCCCATACCATTATTACAGAGAATCAGACAAATTATGCTACCCTCTGCCTATTTGCCACTTAGCTTATTCAAGCCTGTTTCAAAATACAACACTGCCAATTTATGACAAAAAAAAGCTCTTTACCTGACTCGCTTTTCAAAGATGCCTAGAAATGTAGATGTTTTGTGCTCTTGTAGAAAGCAGTCACTCCCCTATTGCTGACTATAAATGATCTATAACTGGGCTAATAACTCACTAACTAGCAAAGGATATGAACAAAATGTTCACACATGGCTACATGCAGCTCTTGCTTTGATCTCAAAACAAGCGCATCTACTCACCACCGCTCATGCTGTAAACACAGTCCAGTTCAAAGTAAATGGCACAGATACATATATGGCAATGGTCTATTTGCATACATTTAAATGATTTAAATTATTATTATTATTGCTTTTTGTTTTTTATTTTACAGGGCTGATGGTGCCTGCATCTGATGGTCAGTCTCGGAGGAGGGAGAGAGCAGCAGGCTGTCACGCCCTGACCATAGAGAGCCCTTGGTTCTCTATGGTGGAGTAGGTCAGGGCGTGACTAGGGGGCGATCTAGTATATCTATTTCTATGTTGGTGCTAATATGGTTCCCAATTAGAGGCAGCTGTTTATCGTTGCCTCTGATTGGGGACCATATTTAGGTAGCTATTTTCCCCACCTGTGTTTTGTGGGATATTGATTGTTTGTTAGTGTGTTTGGGCACTACGTCCTCACGGTCTTTGTGTGTTTTGTTATTTTGTTTGTTAGTTTCACTTAAATAAATATGTGGAACTATACTCACGCTGTGCCTTGGTCCGCTCATTTCCAAGATCGTGACACAGACTGAGGGTCCGCCTCTCAACATCCCCACTCTCCCTTTCCTCCACTGAAACTGACCAAAAAGGGACACATTTTTCAGCTGATGGGGAAACTCAAGACGCAACGCATTATTTCTGCCTCATGCACAAATTCACGTTATTACTCCTATGGACAGAGAAAGTGAAATTCCTCAAACAAATCTAGCCTATAGATACACTTTCCTACTCATTCATTACTGCTACACTGTTTGTTGTAGCGCTGAGTGGAAATAGGAAGAACATGCATTTTATGGCTTATAAAAGTGTTGAATACAAAGTATTGATAGTGCTGAGTAAGAACTTAAACAACTGTATTCATTAACAGTCTTTATCTAATCATGGTTTTAAACGTTTTGAAGTCTCATAGTATCAACTTTGCAGTAGCTTTCTTTTATGCCTGCCACGTCACTGCAGACACAGTAATCTGAGCCATCCAATTGGCCAGCGGTAGGCCTGTAGTGCACTTGATTTGCTCTCTGGGCCCACCGGGAAGACAGAGTTTGTACCTTCAGACACATGAAATGGTTCACCCGGCGTGCAGGGCTGCTAAATTGGGTGCACCAACAGCCCGAGACGAATAATGCAAAATAGGAACAAAAGGCTTTATCGTTAGGTTTTTAACATAAATGTTTGGCGATCGACTAGGAATGCCTTGGAGATCGACTAGGAATGCCTTGGAGATCGACTAGGAATGCCTTGGAGATTGACTAGGAATGCCTTGGAGATCGCCTAGTGGATCGCGATCGACCGGTTGGTGACCACTGCTCTAGAAAGTTTCGTGAAATTCAATCTCGTGCATTTCTCTGTGGGCTGATATTTCTGCGTGGCAGTCCCAGATGAGCTTAGAGGGAATATGTCATAACATGTCATAACACTGTAATGCCCGATATATTTACACCTGTTGTGACATTTAGTGCATTATTTTATGGCTACCGTAGTTATGACCTGCGGTGATTTTAGCATGTCAATATTGGCGGGACAAACTCAAAACAGTTGTTTTAGAGGACCACATTCAAACACGGGCTGAGAAGGATGTGGAGGTTTTTGACCAGGTAAAAATGATTGTCTGCTGTTCATTTATTTCCTGGCCCTCCAAGAGATATGTAAGAGATGTATTTGTAATAATATCAAGTATACAGTATTATCAATCAAGGCGACACTGAACATCGACATCTCTGTGGCCGGATGGAGGACTTTCGGGGGTCATTCTTCCGTCACGTTCCTCGTTAGACAGTTTTACAATTGATCATGCTCAAGCTCTTTTGCAGGTGCAGCATCCAGAAGTAGAAGGCCTCCTTGCAGTGGGCGGCATCGCCATGCTGTCAGCAGTACCAACACTAGTGTCTTTATTGTTTTTGTGCGTTTCAATTAATAAATATGTGGAAACCATATCACACTGCACCTTGGTCCGATAATTCTTACGACGAACGTGACAACTAGTCCAGGGGTTTGTCCAGATAGTCAATCTCAAGGCTAACCACTGGGTCACGGTAAGTAACCTCCACTGCCTGGTAGGTACTGTTAAGGTGTATGACTCCAGTGGTCATGACACCAGCCCAGAGTTCCTCTCACAACTCATCTCTCTCTATCTTTTCCACTGACCTCTGTGACTGTGTAGTGGCCATCCGTCCAATGGCAGAAAGGGGAAACAGATTGCGGGCTGTTTACTATTGCAAACAGTATTACTCTCTGCAGAGATGAGGAACCCTTCCATGGCATGAGACCATCAGAAATCCATGAGAAATCATATTTTCTCTAGTTTTCAGGCTGGGTGCCTGGCACCATTTCCCAGTCCCGATTCCAATCCCCGTCCTGGGTCCAGGCCTCCCAAGGTGTCCACACCCTACACAACAGAGGTCCACTGCTTCTGTCGGAAATACGTGAGAGAAGGTAAGGAGGTGGCCCGGTGCAAGCATTTTCATGTCTTGTCTCATGTCATCAATGTGTGTGAATTTGTCTGTCCATCGTCTGTCATCTGTTTAGTCTGTTTTCCCCACCCTTGTTGTCAATGCTTGACCGGCTCGCCACCTCAAGACGGTAGGTATTTTACTACAACTGCATCTTTTTGTAAACTGTATGTTATTGCTAATAACCTGTGTAATACTGTTTCTAATTTGTATAAAGATGTGTTTTCTTGCAGACATTGGCTGTGAAGTTGGTTGGTAAGTATACAGCACATGTATCATGTCTTGTATTGCAAGTAACGTTAACAAGCATGTAAATATTTGTATATTTTTTCCATTTGTTTGCTGGTAAATATTCTAAACCTGCTAAAATGTTCCATTGACTGTTCAGTTGCCCAGTTCCTTACGGGTCCTTAACACATTCTCCCTAGCCATGAATCCAATTTTAGGCCGGGGTTGGTATGGAATTGGACATTGGTTTCTAGTTAGTGTTTGCATATCTGGAGGTTCTAGATTTGTGTATGTAATATTGCAGAAGTCTCCTGGAGTCCATTACACAGCAGGGTTGAGTCATCACCATATTGCTACACCTATCCAAGCCCCATCAGGTCAAACACTACACAACAGGTAGAGTAGGGGGTTAAAGGCTTTAATTAAACTGGGTAATAAACATTTAAAATAAACTTCTCTCTGCCTGTACCTTGACATGGTGAGAGGGCTTCCAACTAAACCAGGACCATGTTATTGAAACTGAAGTATCCTTTGTGTGCTTTTCCATCCCACCACCCCTGACTGAGAGTGGTTGTGTCACGCCCTGACCTTAGTTATCTTTGTTTTCTTTATTATATTACATCTTTATTATGTGTGACAAGGGTGGTTTGTTTAGTTTTTGTATTGTCTAGGGGGTCTTGTATGTCTAGGGGTTTTTCTAGTCTAGGTGTTTATATGTCTATGGTTGCCTAGATTGGTTCTCAATCAGAGGCAGCTGTTTATCGTTGCCTCTGATTGGGGACCATATTTAGGTAGCCATATTCCTTGGGTATTTTGTGGGTTGTTATTCTATGTTTAGTTGCCTGTTCTGCACTAGCCATATTGCTTCACGGTTCGTTTTGTTATTTTATCTGCTCAGTGTTCTCTCTTTAATAAAAGAGAGATGTTTGCTTACCACGCTGCGCCTTGGTCTCCTCATTATGACGACCGTGACACGTTGCCTGTCGAGGACACGTGACAGGAAGAACTAGCTGCAGCACCTGTCTCTTTCCTATCTCCTCATCATTTAACTCTTTCTCTCATCTCCCTCCAGACGTAAAATCTGCATCAAGTGACGTCTGATTACCCAACAATCTGCCCACTCATCCCATCCCCCTCCTCCATCTCATTACATCATCTAAAACTATGGTTGCTGTCATTATCTGCTAATAAAGGTTGCTAGCCATATCATACTGGGCACATAATATATGCGATACACAGATGAACGAAAAAAAACTAGCACTGCAAACAGAACAAAGAGGGCAGTAGTGCATGGACTTCGTACTCTCCCTCTTCAAGTCCCCCTTCTAAGACTGGCTGACATTCTGGTGACAGGCAGAACCTCCCAACCACACAGCACCCACCTCTCTATTCCACCCACCAGAATGAAGTATTTCAGTCTGATTGCCATGTGAGTGTGCAAACAATTATCTGTGAAAATGAATGACACGCCTGCATTACAAAAATATCAACGATTATGTATTCAAATCTTATATATTGCCAGTTTGGTTTTCACAGTTGTTTCACAAGGTGTTCATTGTTGTAATTTGTAAGGTATTCTTTGATGGCATTTCTTTGTTCCGCATTATTCATCGTTGCATCCTAGGACCTACAATAGATAAATATATATATTCAACCACAAGGGGGTACTGATGAGCTATGCGAGATAGAACAAAAGGAATCAGAATAGAGGAGTACGGAAATTATATTATTTCAGCGAAGATAAGGGCAGGTTAAAACGAAAACATGACAGCCAGACAAGCCAGTTTGAATCAAATGGATTTGCATATGAATGGAGCGGAAATTAGCTGACTTTGTGATCTGTAAGGTAAGTAACTTTGTGTCAAGCAGATTACACCTTTTCTTTGCCATTTCCGAAACATAGCAAAGTTTAAGACAAGGATTTCATGTTGTACTGTTAACAAGGTACCCAAAAGTAGTTTGAATTAATGTTTTCATTTTATTAGCAAAACAAGCCTTGTTTAAACAGCAACATTGTTGCGGAAATCAGCCCTGTTTGCGTAGCGATGATGAAAATAACGTAATTTAGGCTGTAACGATCTCCAAAATTCAAATCATTAAGTCATCACACCGTTGATATAGCAACCGACGCTAATAGTAATCCAATCTCATTGTGACGCAAAGGGGGACATTATTTGGCATGACAGGTCCCTCAAGAGTGCGTGCTTAGTCCCCTCCTGTACTCCCTGTTCACCCACGACTGCATGGCCAAGCACGACTCCAACACCATTAAGTTTGCTGACAACACAACAGTGGTAGGCCTGATCATCAACAACGATGAGACAGCCTATAGGGAGGAGGTCAGAGACCTGGAAGTGTGGTGCCAGGACAACAACCTCTCTCTCAACAAGACAAAGGAGATGGGTGTGGACGACAGGAAAAGAAAGGACGAACACGCCCCCATTCACATCGACGGGGCTGTAGTGGAGCGGGTCCAGAGTTTCAAGATCCTTGGTGTCCACATCACCAACAAACTATCATGGACCAAACATACCAAGACAGTCATGAAGAGGGCACGACAACCCCTTTCCCCCCTCAGGAGACTGAAAAGATTTGGCATGGGCCCCCAGATGTTCAAAAAGTTCTACAGCTGCACCATCAAGAGCATTCTGACTGGTTGCATCAACGCCTGGTATGGAAACTCCTTGGCATCTGACCGTAAAGTGCAACAGAGGGTAGTGCGTATGGCCCAATACATCACAGCCAAGCTTCCTGCCATTCAGGACCTACAGTACCAGTCAAAGGTTTGGACCCACTTACTCATTCAAGGGTTTTTCGTTATTTTTACTATTTTCTACATTGTAGAATAATAGTGAAGACATCAAAACTATGAAATAACACATGGACTCATGTAGTAATCAAAAAAGTGAAACAAATCAAAATAACATTTGTATTTGAGATTCTTCAAGGTAGCCAACTTTGCCTTGATGACAGCTTTGCACACGATTGGCATTCTCTCAACCAGCTTCATGAAGTAGTCACCTGGAATGCATTTCAATTAACAGATGTGCCTTGTTCATTTGTGGAATCTCTTTCCTTCTTAATGCGTTTGAGTCAATCACTTGTGTTGTAGGGCTGGTATAAGTAGGGGTGGTATACATAAGGTAGCCCTATTTGGTAAAAGACCAAGCCCATATTATGGTAAACTCAAATAAGCAAAGACAAATGAAAGTCCATCATTACTTTAAGACATGAAGGTCAGTCAATCAGGAAAATATCAACAACTTTGAAAGTTTCTTCAAGTGCAATCACAAAAACCATTGAGCGCTTTGATGAAACTGGCTCTCATGAGGACCAACCCAGGAAAGGAAGACCCAGAGTTACCTCTGCTGCAGAGGATAAGTTCATTAGCGTTAACTGCACCTCAGATTGCAGCCCAAATAAATGCTTCACAGAGTTCAAGTAACATACACATCTCAACAACTGTTCAGAGGAGAATGTGTGAATCAGGCCTTCATGGTCGAATTGCTGCTGCTGCAAAAAATAACTAAATGACAACAATAATAAGAAGAGACTTGCTTGGGCCAAGAAACATAAGCAATGGACATCAGACCGGTGGAAATCTGTCCTTTGGTCTGATGAGTCCAAATTTGACATTTTTGGTTCCAACCGCCGTGTTTTGTAGAGACGTAGAATAGGTGAATGGATGATCTCCGCATGTGTGGTTCCCACATGAAGCATGGAGGAGGAGGTGTGATGGTGCTTTGCTAATGATACTGATACTTTGCTAATGATACGACCTTAACCCAATTGAGATGGTTTGGGATGAGTTGGATCGCAGAGGGAAGGAAAAGCAGCCAGCAAGTGCTCAGCGTATGTGGGAACTCTTTCAAGACTGTTGTAAAAGTATTCCTCATGAAGCTGGTTGAGAGAATGCAAAGGGTGTGCAATGCTGTTATCAAGGCAAAGGGTGGCTACTTTGAAGAATCTAAAACATTAAATATATTTTGATTGGTTTAACACTTTTGGTTACTACATGATTCCATATGTGTCATTTCATAGTGTTGATGTCTTCACTATTATTCTACAATGTAGACAATTGTAAAAAATAAAGAAAAACCCTTCAGTGAGTAGGTGTGTCCAAACTTTTGACTGATACTGTATATACTAGGCAGTGTCAGAGAAAAGCCCAAAAAATTGTCAAAGACTCCAGTCACCCAAGTCATAGACTGTTCTCTCTGCTACCACATGGCAAGTGGTACCGGGGCGCCAAGTCTAGGTCCAAAAGACTCCTTAACAGCTTCTACCCCCAAGCCTTAAGACTGCTGAACAATTCATCAAATGGCAATCTGGACTATTTATATTGACACCCACCGCCTTTGTTTTTACACTGCTGCTACTCACTGTTCATTATCTATGCATAGTCACTTTACCCCTTATCTACATGTACAAATTACAAATGACCTTGACTAACCTGTACGCCCACACATTGACGCCTGTATATAGCCTCATTATTGTTATTTTATTGTGTTACTTTTTTTCTTTAGTTTATTTAGTAAATATTTTCTTAACTCTATTTTCTTAAAACTGCATTGTTGGTTAAGGGCTTGTAAGTAAGTATTTCACGGTAAGGCTGATGTATGCAGCGCATGTGACAAATAACATTTGATTTATTATAACAGGTTGTGACATGTTATGTCAGCTGTTATGACATATTATGACATGGTTATGATCATATCATAACGTGTTATGACGCTGGGTGTCAAGTGAAGTTTTACCAACAGTTGAACTAAGCTCGAGGCATTTAGAAGTTATTTTCTTCAATAATAAATGGGTACATATCACCATTAATTTATAGGTCCAAAAATGGATGTAGCAACTGCAGATTGCCCCTTCAAAGTATGGTTTGTGGTTTTGCATAAAGTATGGGTCGAAATGTGGTTGTGCATCAGGAGTTTTTCTCTTGCTATGTCACTGACAGTCACTCAATTAGCCATGTCAGCTAACAATTTTTAGATTGGTAAATTAGTCTAGCCAGCTATCTAAACTTGTAGTAAATCTGTCCGTATATCGACCGGGCATGCAGAACATGTGCCCAGGGGCCCTGACCTCAAGGGGGCCCCGAATGATTTTATTGGTCACTCTCACTTAGATATCATAGCACACGTCATACCTGCAAGGTTGGGGTCCCACCAACCAAATCTCACTCAGGGTGCCAAAAAGGGGTCATGTTTTCATGAGCTTGAGTTGCAGGAAAACACTGAATTTCTCATTTGGGTCACAGGCTGAAAAAGCTTAAGAACTGCTGGACTATGGTCATAAACATTTTAATAGTTTAGGTAAAGAAAGAGAAAAATGTATGATTGCACTGAAATGTACAGTACTTTAGTTGGCAAAGTGATTCTGAAAGTGGTTTAACTTTTTTTTTGAAATGGTGTCATCCTTTAGACACAATACATATCACTGAATTACCATTGTACCACCTTGGATAGGCAGCATTCGAGAACAGAAACAGAGTGACCCTAGATAATAAATGTTCTGCAATTCTGCCAAAGATTTTATTCTGATGGAAAATAGCCAGCCACAATGGAAATGAATCACTTCCATAATAAGAAAATGACACTTTTGTCATCAGCAATATCAACAGCCAGGAGCATTGGATCGAAGGAATCAAAACAGAACTAGCTACAGCAACTACTACTAATACTATCTTACTGTTATATCACAACATCTGCTCATCAAAAAAGCAAGGCTTTCATCTACAAACAAAAACCTCGACATCTGAGAGTGAAGATGGATCAACCCTTTGTGCATTTTGGTAGAACCATGGGGAAAAATGTAGGACTAGTTTTTATCACTTAGAATGACTTGATGTGCTTATTCACCAAAGAATATTATTGTATTTTTAAACCAGCTTTTTATTTTATTCAGAGAAGCAAGGCCGTTTGCACTTCATCTCTGGTTCAACTGCGAACCTTGATATAGGTGACATTCTGCTGCAATTGATTTAATTCAGTTCAACAGAACAACAAAACAGCTTTTCACTGTGCTCTATAGGAACTTTCGCCTGCCAATAGAGTTCAACATCTGTAAAAGGGATACATCTACAGGGAAAGAGCAATGACCCAGTCCTGACTTACCATGCAGAGGCAATACTCTGTGCATTTGGAAAAATGTAAATTACACCTGGGCTGGAATAATACATTATGGCCTTTCTCTTGCATTTCAAAGATGAAGGTACAAAAAAACAGGTTTGTTTTTTCTTTGTATTATCTTCTACCAGATCTAGGGGGCAGATCCTTATTAACACCCGCCAGTTTAGCCAGGAAGCCAGCCACAACCCCGGTGGCGGGGTCAGCCTGCAGGTATTCGGCCCGCCACAAGGAGCCGCTAGAGCGCGAAGACCCAAATAACAGAATTACAGGTTTTAATCAGTTAATAATTCAAAAACAAGCTTGATATCAGTAAAAACACGATAACTAATTTGTAGGTCTACCTTTACTTGTTACTTCTGTGAACTTTCTTTAAAAATCTGAAAATATCTTAAAGATATGTGGGTTTTTTGTAACGGAATTACAAGGCACAAAGCAATGTTTATTAAACTTTTAGAAGGCACATATATTTAAGGCAATACAAACGGTCCCTTTCTAGTAATAAATGCAACTCCCTAAACCGCCTCACCCACTTGAAAAAAGTGTTGATCACAACGTACAGTAGGTGGCTGCACCTCTTAAACCCAAGAGAAGAAGCGGAAAAGCCTTAACAGGAAGTTGGCTACTTCATAGCTGGGTCATTCCTACAATGTGGTACCATTTAAAAAAATATGTATTCCATCAGAAAAAGGGCATATTTGACTTTCAGGAAAAAAAAATTGGTCAAGCTCAGGCACCTAAACATTTTTGGGAGGCATTTTCCAATTTGTTATAGGTGCATAATCATAACAGGGTGGAACCTAACAGGGTGGAATTGTTTGCCTAAATTAGCCATAGCTCTGTGAGTGAGCAAGGTTGAGCGAGCATAATAGTGAACACTTGAACAGGATTTTAACTTCTCTATCAAATGTATTTTACCATTTTTATTATTATTTTTTTTTCTAGAATTTAGCCTATGACACTTCATGAATGTGGGGCCATTGTAGGAAGGGGTTGTTTTCTTAAATGAAGAATTACATCAAACTAACAGGGTAGAAAGTAGTGTCAGGGCCACACATACAATAATCAAGAAATAGGACTATAAAATAATGAGGACCATTTTTAAAATTGTAATTATTTTATGGCTTATATTTATTGTGGAAGTTGATACATAACACCTGGGGACATGGCAAAAACGCCTACATCCACTGACAAAAAGTGTTAAAAATGCGTAAAATTCCCTTTCAGGATCTATATTTTACTGTTTTTAAGGTAAAGCACACCTAACCTTATATTTAAAGTCTTTTAGAATCCACATTTTACACTAATTAAGAACTGATATTTCATGGGGACAGAAAAAGCACCAGCATGCAAGGAAGGACCCAGCTACCATCATCCATGGTCGTCATTAGTTACCATAGCTAAAGTCATAAACCCTGCCTATTAAAAAAAATAAAAAATCTTCAAATCAGATTTTAAACCTAACCTTCACATGTTGCGTTTTATATTTCCGTTCAGTATAGTTTACCCAACTTTTTCTCTCTACATCACTGGACCCAACCAACACACACCGTTGTAAGGTGCAAAAAATGCTTCAGAAAATGCTTCAGACTGACATTACATGGGTGAGTCGGCCCTGAAGAGCCACGTGAAGGGGGGAAGACGTAACGCTGCATACTATGCTACCGCCAGTTCTACATTATGATACTTTTTCTCTACAATAACACCCAGAGCTGTTTTGCCAATCAACTCATGCACGGAGCGCCTGCGATATACCCCTTTATCAAGTGGCATCCGTGCTCCTGCAGTTCTGGCGGCCGTTCTCAGGTGTTGTTTTCCTCACCAAAGCTGCCAGTCGAATCAATTCGCGATTTCGTAGCTATTAAGTAGTAGATTCCCAAATGGCCAGTAAAACACAGTCATTAAGCTGGAATTGTGTAGTAATGCGAATAGGAAAAGTGTGTCCCAACCAGTAGGCGGCATGTCCCAAAACTCTACTCATCACTACTTTGCTCAAATGACAAAATCATCAGTACTGACTTCACCACTCATGTATGTAGTAAATAAGTAGTGAAACAACGTAGTGATGAATATTAAATTAGTTATTTTTTATGAGGCTGTGGTGATATACTGCCATCTGGTGGCGACTACAAACAATTGCATAATATTAACTATGACAAATAGTTGGTCCTTTAAAATAAATATTAATGCTTGAAAAGGTACTTGAACGTTTGACTTGCCAATGTCTGTACGAACCCTGCAATCAGCATTCAGGACTCGATCCACTCAGTCCATAACTACACTTATCAGAACGTATACAACGGCTATGACAAAACATTTATGTTTACTGCTCTAATTAAGTAGGTAACCAGTTTATAATAGCAGTAAGGCACATCAGGGGTTTGTGGTATAAATACTGTATCCAGGCATCCATGCACTCCGCCTTGCATCGTGCATAAGAATAGCCCTTAGCCATATACCACATCTCATCGGGCCTGATTGCTTAAATATACCATGGCATTAAAAAGGAGGACCAAGGCACTCTTCATATAATTAATTAAAATGCCTTTATTGGTATGGCATGTTCAATAGAAACCATTTTAAAAAACGGTTTTGTTTCTATTGAACATGCCATACCAATAAAGGCATTTTAATTAATTATATGAAAAGTGCCTTGGTCCTCCTTTCTTTTTGATGACCAATTTACCTCTTTTACCAAAGAGCACCTTCTATCTACCAAAATGTACTATTGTGTACCTTAATAGCGCGTCCCTTCCTCCTCTGTTGAATACTTGTTTCTGATTGGCATTCTAGAGCGCGTATTATTTCCCTATAACGCACAGTATATTTGCAAGGTGGAATTCAATTCTTATGTTCTATGTTTAAGCTCCGTTTGAAAGCAAAAGTCGAATTGAAAACATTATTGGCATTGTTAAATTCGATTTTCATGACGGCAAGCTGGGACTGAGGGTTGGGTTTAACGAAATCAACAAGTCTGTTTGTTTGGTTACCACGGTAACTACCACGGCTCTCTAGTAAACTTACTGGCTACTGCAGTGGATGTTGAACACATTTCTTCCGGCAAAATTAACACATTTCTAGAGGCAAATGTGTTAAATTATAGTCGTGGTATAAAAGGGATAATCAACTCGGTGTTCTATGCGTTCTCTGGAAAATAATTAAACTAAGTGGAAGGTCAATGCCACTCAGCTAGCGCGTCGAACACACCTCCACGTCGTTCATTATTTTCCATAGAACGCATAGCCCCTCTTTGATTTTCACTTACATATCGTTGTTATGAATAATACTATATTTCCCTTGATGTAGTGATGCTGAATAAATGCTTTTGCTAAACGTAAGCCTAACCCACTCTCCCCTACTGTAAAAGTATATCAAAGCCTTAAGCACTACTCAGTCTGCCCAGAGGCTGTCATTAGGCAGCGCAGAGGGCTTCATTAAAATCAGCTGTGAGATGTCAATCAATCAATAATACCTCACCAAGAGATATCAAAGCTTTGTAATTGGTCTTGCAGATTTTAGAGTATGCTTATTAAATTAATTTATTTTTCATCTAATCAATAAATGTCGCTGAAACATCTAATCAGGAAATGTATGGAAATTCATTGTTGAATATTAGAACTACTGATAAGCATTTTGTTGTAACCAATATACTATAGGGTGGCAGATAGCCTCGCGGTTAGAGTGTTGGGCTAGTAACCGGAAGGTTGCTGGATCAAATCCCCGAGCTGACAAGGTACAAATATGTATTTTTGCCCTTGAGCAAGGCAGTTAACTGTTCCCTGGGTGCTGAAGACATGGATGTTGATCAATTAAGGCAGCCCCCTGCACCTCTCTGATTCAGAGGGGTTGGGTTAAATGCAGAAGACACATTTCACTTGAAGGCATTCAGTTCTACAACTAATGAGGTATCTCGCTTTCCCTATACAGTGAACTCAACAAAGGAAAGCACTGTCATGGATCGATGTACTCTGACCTCTTGTGGAACACCTGTAGCACTGCATTAGCTTGTCAATGACAGTGGTTCTGACTCACTTTTCAGAGGTTACTCTGAAAATGCATGTATGCTGATATCTAGTGCCCTCGCTCAGACGTTGTAAAGAAATATATAGTTTGTCCTACAAGCATTAAGCAACATGTTCTCAGGTGGATTCTTCATAAAAGATCATTCAAGCAGAAAATGATGTGTACAAAGCAAGTCTCCCCTCAGCAGTGGCCCGCGAACAGCCAGAGAAAAGCATGCATAGAGAAAGTAGTAGATAGAAGATGAGTGGAGTTGGAGTTAGAGGTCGTCAGCAGGCTGGCGGGCCCGGAGAGAGGCAGGGGGCGAGCAGAGCCCTAGTGACATCTCCAAACATGTCAGCACAGTGGGGTGGACAACACATCTCACCCTGCCCTCTGCACCCGATCACAAGATCAACAAGGACAAAGCTGTTTTCCCTCGACCCACACACCACCCTTTCAGCCCCAACCGAGACAAACTGCAGCTGGATAGGGGGGAACTGTTCCGCAGGTGTCCTCTGCTAAGGATCCTTTCATATTTCTATATTTGATACTCATCCTTTGGACCTGAACCTGCCCTTGAGTCATTCAGTCATGGTCGCTCCAGTGTTCTCCATACTGGGATACATCTACTCTCTTAGCCTCCTGCCCCTGCTACTGCCTGGTTGGAGCCAGGGCAGTCCCATCTTGTCCCCTGAGGAGCCTCGACGGGGCCCTGGGGCCAGGGGTCTGGTGGATACCTCCATGTTGGAGCAGGATCAGGATGTAGAGCTGGACATGCAGGACTCTCTGGGTCAGTTTCTGTCTACGTTGAACCTCACAGAGCTGGAGGCCCGGGCAAGGCCCCGTGCCACCCGTAAAGAGCCACCAGAATACATGCTGGAACTGTACAACCGCTTTGCCAACGATCACACAGCGGTGCCCTCTGCCAACATAGTGCGTAGTTTCAAGAATGAAGGTAGAACACTTACTTCTATTTGTCTGAAGACATTTTTTATTTTTGTTTGACATTTTCTTATTTTTATCATCCTGAAAATGTATCTTTTGATATTATTAATTGTTAATTGAGCTAACATGAAAAGCCACTCAAATGAGTTTTGTTTAATTTGAGAACTATAGCATTATACAATATATTGACTAATACAATTTAGTATGTCAAAAGGTATACACAGCTGTTTGTTTTCTTTTAGAGGAGTTAATATTTGACTGTAACTGTAAATCACTTTTTGTTTTGGGCTCAGGTTAACTGAGATTGACTTTAAAGCAAGTTTTATGAACTTTAGCCCTAAATTGACAAGAATAAAACATTTTATTTGCCCTTAAAGAAACTTTTATTGAATTGAAATTGGTTTAACAGTTGCCTCTTCTAACAATTTCCTCTTCTTGAAGTCAGATGATATGATTGCAATAAAATCTAACCATTAACAAAAGAGCTAAAATGAAACCCTTATTATTGATGCATTATTTCATTTCAAATTGATTAAATCCAATTGAAGTCTAAACCCAATTCAGACCTTCATTGATATTTTAATTCCAGATTCCTCCCCCTACAGTGTGACGGTCAGGGGCGTGAGGAGACACCCCCTGCTGTTCAACATCTCCATCCCCCACCACGAGCACATCCTCACCGCCGAGCTTCGCCTTTACACCCTGGTCCAGAAGGACCGCAGACACTTTGCCGGCCTTGACCGCAAGGTGACTGTTTACAAGATACACGAGGGGGGGCACTGGAGGAAAGAAGAGGGGAGGGACAGGAGAAGGAATGAGCAGGAGACAGACGAAATTGAGGAAATGGAGGAGCTGGCAACACGGCATGTCTATGGTAAAGACGATGTCTGGGTCACCTTCGACCTGACCAATCAGGTCAACCTTTGGCGGAAGGCAGAGAGCTCCACCCACCGACTGGAGGTCCACATTGCAAGTCTGAGGTGCAAAGGTGGGAAGACCCGCCAGGAAGTCAGAAAAGAGGCTGGAAAGAAAGAGTTGGTCGATGTGTATGTTGACATGGGCTTGGATGAGAAACACAAGCCAGTGGTGATTGTCTTCTCAGATGATCAAAGCAGAGAACATCGTGAGGAGGACAAGGGGGAGCTCAACCGGATGATGGAACATGAGAACGATGTGCCGGCTGACCTGGAGCTGAGTCCACACGGGAACCGGGGGGACCAGGCTGGGAGCGATGCTAGGAACACGGATGGAGTGGAGCTGGATGAGGAGACTCTCATGCAACTGCACTCCAACCTCTATTACGACACTCCTCCCCGAATCCGCCGCAACGCCAAGGGTGATCCCTGTAAGAAGATCCCTCTCTATGTGGAGTTTAAGGACATTGGCTGGGATACCTGGGTCATACAGCCCATGGGCTATGAAGCCTACGAGTGCAATGGTGTATGCAGCTACCCTATGACCTCTGAGGTCTCGCCTACCAAGCATGCCATTGTCCAGACTCGGCTGAGCAGTAAGATTCCACAGAAGGTGTCACCAGCCTGCTGTGTTCCCACCAAGCTAGAGCCCATCTCACTCCTTTACGAGGATGGAGGAGTGGTCACCTACATGCACAAGTACGAGGGCATGGTGGTGGCAGAGTGCGGCTGTAGATAGTCATAGAACTGACTAAAGGTGCAGGAGAGAATTATAGAGACTTTGGATTAGCATAGACTGAGTGGTCCTCAGTTTCACTATCAAAGAAGAAATCCAGATCAAAAGTGCCGATTTGAAAATAATAATCCATTTCCACAAGCATCAAGGATACTTGCTTTGTGCGCTAGTAACTGATATATAGTAGGGCATGAATAATTTATATTTACAGTATCTAATGAACACGCAGCTTCAACTACATTTTAAGATAAAGATAAACAGGGAGGAGTAAATAGAAAGATGACAGAGCAAAAGGGTGCATTATATGATGGAAATTTGTCATTTGTGAAAGTACATTTGTTAGTATATGGAGATGATATAAAATGCTATTTTACAATGCCAGCAATATAATGTGATTTTGTAAAAACAAAAGAGAAACACAAAAAAGATTTGAATGTGAATATTATGCTGTTCTTTATAGTTTGTATATGTTTGTCATCTTACATTTGACTTTAATCGTGACGATTTGTTGGTATGTACTGTCAGCTATGCACAAAACTCTCTTGGTTTAAATGACAGAAAAACAGAACAGATCACTCCTGCATGCCCAGTATATATACATGCTGTTACATAAATATAACCGTATATTCTACATGCAAAGACAGATGCTCATTCTAAAAGAGCGCAGGATGAATGGTGTCTGATATTTCAAATATGAGTGCTTCCATGATGGACTAGATGTCATAAAATGTGAAATGAAATGTATTATAGAAAAACATGTGTTCCAGAAATGTATTATGGGAATGCAACTTTGTTTGAGGTCGTCTTTTACCAAGGCCTGTGGACAAGCCAAGAATACATGTTCACTACAAAAGTTAATCTTGCATAGATTTGAATAGAGTGGCATTGTGCAAAATGGTATTGATCCAATGCAACTGCCATATGAAAAACCTTTCAAGAATGGCATTGCTCCAAAAGTTTTGATATTTATTTTCGGTAATACCAATTACCCTACCGAAGACATTCTTTAAAAAAGTATACTCGGTCATAACATACTTTATATGGGCTAATAAATTCATAGAATAAAAAGGTAGGTTTTACATCTACCTAATTCTAAGGGTGGTTTTTAACCTTCCAGACTTGGAATATTGTATTAACTCGCAAAGCAAGGCTTTTACTTGCCGCATATAGTTAAATGCACTAAAGAGGAACAATGGGTGCATATTGAAGATGAGCATGCTTATCCCCAGAATCTGTTTACTTGTCTATTTTCTAAGGATAAAGCTAAGAACATGAACAACTTCATAGTTAAGAACACTAGAACAATATGGAAGGAAATTAACATTATGGAATAATCGTGGATAGCTTTTCTGAATTCACTGGAAACATGGAAAACCAAAGGCATATAAACCAGAAATGACTTGGTAACAGAAAATACATTTTATTTCCATGACAGAAGTAAAAAAAGTAATTTTGGACTGACCAATGTATAGTTTCAAATACATGCAATTTAAAAGCTATATATCACAAAATGTCGATTTGAAATATTTTGGACATCAGAGCAACCTTGAATATAGAATGTTATTATAGAATAGACAACTTTCACAAATTCCACAGCATAACGGCAGAGTCAGGTCTGAAGTGTAAAACTAACAATGATTCAATAATCCATTCTGTCTGGGTTATGCTATAATATCCAGAAATTGTGAGCAGAGCTAGAAAGTTGGGTGTCTGAAGTATTACAATGTAAATTTACTTTTAATCTGCTGCATATTTCAAGACATGGCATATGGAGGTGTATTGAGATACCCAAATGGCCTCCTCTCATCACTCATCTTGAATTTTATTAAATAAAATACTTGTAAATCAATTAATCCACCATCATTAACACAATGGAAAAATCAAATTATTTATTATGGAAATATTGAAATAGCAAGGGCAAACGAGAAAAGTGAATTGGTACAATTTAAGGCCATGTGGCAACAATAACGCAGGCACTAGGGATGGAGATGAGAGCATGTGGTTCTGGGCAGTAGAGATTTAGTCGTTGTTTGTGTGCATCTGTAAGTGGTTGTTTGTATTCGGTATAAAAATATATATTTTTTTAAATTAAAAAATATATATTAAAACCTTTCAAGAGGAGTGTCATATCAGGTCAGAGAATGTGAAATCAAAGGGTGAACAATTTAGAAGGTGTTATGGCTTTTTCATTTCATTTTTTTCTTGCAGATGACTTTATGTCTCTGCAAAATGTCATACCTCTACATTTGGAGAAAGCAGAAGCAAAAAGGTACAGATGATGTACAAAGCCTTAGATTAAGTTTGCCAGAAAAAAGTTATTTTTCCTGAATACATAATATACTGTCCATGTCCATGGAACCAAATGAATGTTTTAAATAATTTCTGCCCACTTATTATTGGGCTAATCTATCTGCCTCAGTCCGACTCACACCCTCTACCACCCCACCATCACACATCCTTCTAGAGCCACATGCAATGCAAGCATTGGTGATAAGGAGGTGTTAGGGCCTGGAGACGTGTAGACCATCACTCAGGATGAGAAACCATTCCAAGTGGAGAGCAGTAGGGAGAGTGTGCTGTCAGATTCCTGGGCCCCAACACCAACAATCTCTATGGAACATTCAATACACCCCCCAGCCAGCCTCTGTTTACTGGCCAGTCTCTCTCTATTCACCACTGCCTGGCCCCAAACACTCCCACTTCCCTTCTCTGGCATGGATACTCTGGGGCCCTTATCATGGTGTTGCCTGCAGTACAGATGGAAAAAAAACATGTCACATCACCACTCCTCTTCTGCTGTCAGCGGACTGAAGAGAGACAACCTCTATGGAATCACGCTGAACTTTTAAACCAACTGGACTTGGTTCTCAGTCAAGATTTGCTTTTCACTGCCATGCATTTGTTAATCAAAACTATACTGTATACTGTACCTAATAGCTATTGAGTTGTTACAGATATTATTTCAGAGTATTTATTCATGACTTGAAAGGTGATGGTTATTTATTTAGTAAATTTGATGTGCATGTGAAAGTTCAGTAGACTTATTGCATCCTGTGGAAATTAATTATTTTGAGGAAAAATAAACTTTATTTGTTTTGCAGCACGAAGACACGGTTGGCATATGGTGTTGTTGAATGAAATGCCAGATGAAATCTCCAGAATGTTGGATAAGCACATAGGTATATGGTACATTTACTTGGAAACTAATTACACTTGTAGGTTATAAACCAGGAGGAGAGATTGACTCATGAAGGCACATCTTGGTTACTCAAACCTAATTTATGGGACTTATGAACACTTCTACATGAGTTTGTAGGACATGAGTTTGTAGGACAGCTGCAGGTGAAAATTACATTAATATTGTATAAATGACATGTGTTTGTCATGAATGGAAAACAGAATGAACACACCGATAAGAAATCAAAACGGAACTAGGGCCATGTTTTTTGCTGCCCAGCCTGGTTCTCTGAACTCACAGAACATGCTCCCCCTGCTGATATGAGTAGCACTGGAGCAATGCACCCCATTGCACATTTGTACTGGAGTCGCGAGGGCGTTGCAGGGAGAGAGGGAATTGTTTATTTTCGTAGCTAGCGCTTTAGCATTGTTTACCAGTCAGTATATTTCGACCATTGTTTGTCTTGTTTCGCCACTGGCACAATTGAGAAACATCAAAGAGTCGCAGCATATCTCAGAATTAGAAGATAGTCAAGTATTGGCTCGAACTTCGATTCAAAGAACACTGGTTTTGTTGTCGGCGAGCAAGCTAACTAGTTCAACGATAATAACATTTTAGGTTTGCTACGAGAAAGTATTAGCATTTTTTTTTTGAAATGGTAATTTCAGCTACACTGACTATTAGCTACAACTTATCCACACGGGGCACGTCGTTTTTTGATTTTAAGCGAGCCTACTACTGTAGCTAGCTAGCTAGCGTATTATGCTGTTACATATGTAAACGTTAACCATAGCTATTTAGCCAGTAAGCTGGGTATTTGCGTTAGCTAACGTTAAAACGAGGAATTTTATGCAAAATATTTAGCTTTTGTAAGTAATATTTTTGAAACTACCTAGCTAAGATTGTGTAGGAAAGTAGCTAGCTAAGTTTGTGGTGCTAACGTTTGCTTGCTAGATAACTAAACATGGTGGCATTATTAATTTGCTGCCAGTCAATGCTTCTATGCATTGATAGTACGGTAGTGCTCTAACGTTATTTTCTTGCTCCTTCACTGCAGTCTGTCCTGTACACCCCACCTGTAGAGTGAAGGGGACACATTCCATTCTAACCCAGGCAAAAGGTTTCAGAAAATGTGTTTTTGACTCATTGATCTGGAGTGACGACTGAACTGGAAGCCTCCTTAAGATTGAACTCCAAGTTATAGAGACTGGAACGGTGAGCAAGATGTCGATCACAAACACCCCCACAAGCAATGACGCTTGTCTGAGCATCGTGCACAGCCTGATGTGCCACAGACAGGGTGGAGAGAGCGAGACCTTCGCCAAGCGAGCCATTGAGAGCCTTGTTAAGAAACTGAAGGAGAAGAAAGATGAGCTAGATTCTTTAATCACAGCCATCACCACCAACGGAGCTCACCCCAGCAAGTGTGTCACCATACAGCGCACCCTGGATGGACGCCTGCAGGTAATGTGGTAGCTTGGTCATTCATTAGGGCATCCCGAAGTAAAACATTTTGCAACTTAAAATGAAAAAGAGCGTTTCTTATTGGACAAGTTCTGATCGTCCCTCACTGTTTCAGTCCCTTTGGTGTCTAATGAATTCCACCTTGGTGATAGAGAGGAGATAGTACAGCAGTCCTGTAATGCAAGTGTAATATGTTCATAACTCTTGTCTCCTCATCTCTGCTCAGGTTGCGGGGCGTAAAGGCTTCCCCCATGTGATCTATGCAAGACTGTGGCGGTGGCCTGACCTGCACAAAAATGAACTGAAGCATGTGAAATACTGCCAGTTTGCTTTTGACCTCAAAGCTGACAATGTGTGTGTTAACCCATACCACTACGAGAGGGTGGTATCACCAGGGATTGGTGAGTGGGATTTATTTTCTCCTCTCTTGAATACTGTTGTTTAGCCCCTCTGACTTTTCCTTTGAATTCTAAGTTGGATCTCATTTGTGTCCTTCTACTTCTCTTCACAGACCTTTCAGGACTGACTCTTTCAAGCTCAGGTAAGGGAGACTCTCGCTCTGTACTAGTAATTTGCAGTTCACAATGGAGGATTAAAGTGAAGTTCCCCAAAACCTCAACCCTCTCACCCTACCTGCCCTACCAGGCACACTCATGGTCAAAGATGAGTATGAATTTGAGAACCAGCCATCTCACTCCGGCGCGGACAGCCACCATCAGACCATCCAGCACCAACCCTCCAGACCGGGGGGTCCCCAGGAGTTCAGCAGCCCGGCCCTGCTCCCTTCCCCCGAGGGCAGCAGCTCAGCCTCCACCTCTGCCTTCTCCAGCCTCGCTGCTGGAGCTTCAAGTGAGACACTGTGTTGTGTTTAACCCTCCCCTGTCTTGTAGTTCATTACTCCCTTTAAATGTAAAGTTTAATTTTGTAGTGAATAAGCTTCTGACATAAATACAGGACACAGTGGATCCCTCGTACCCCAAGTCATACCCCAGGTCATGCTGAGAAGTTTTTCAGATGTGTCATTCCTGATGACTTTTGTTTGTGTGTGTGTCTGTATCGTGGTGTATGTATGTGTGTTTGTGTTTGGCTGTGTGTGCTTATTGTTTTCCATACCCACCCACCCTGGCCCGTCCTGCTTCTGTCCCTATAGCCCAGTCCAGTAGCCTTCTGTCAGGGTGCCATATCAGTGAAGGTCTGCGGCAGCTATCCTCAGGGCCAGGCCCAGCACAGGGACAGAGCTCACAGCAGAACGGCTATCCCCTGGCACAGAGTGCCACATACCATCACAGTAAGCACCCACACTCAGCCCTCCAAATTTAATACAATACCAGATACAATACTTTTCTTTAATGAATCCGACAGGAAGGATATACTGCTTCCCCAAGACCAGGCCCAAATTCCCATCATTCGTGTCAAGAAAAGATGGAAATACAGGGGGCAGAGGTCGGGGTGCCTTGTGAGAATTCGTTGGCAAGTGGGTAAACTGCCTTTACCATCTGTTCTATTGGCCAACGTGCAATCACTGGAAAATAAACTGGAGGATCTATGATTGAGACTATCCTACTATACTACT
This sequence comes from Oncorhynchus tshawytscha, assembly GCF_018296145.1. Classification (NCBI taxonomy): domain Eukaryota; kingdom Metazoa; phylum Chordata; class Actinopteri; order Salmoniformes; family Salmonidae; genus Oncorhynchus; species Oncorhynchus tshawytscha. The sequence goes on from NC_056448.1 coordinate 11,489,234, forward strand.
ATCCTATTAAAGAAGTCTTGGAGGTATTGCTCGTCTGAGGAAATGTACCTCATGATGAGCTGTAGACCACACTTATCTACTATGAGTTTAAATGTATATTATTCATAGCTGTCTATTTACCACCACAAAACCGATACTGGCACTAAGACCGCACTCAACGAGCTGTATAAGGCCATAAGTAAACAAGAAAATGCACCGGGGACTTTAATGCAGGCAGACTTACCTAATTTCTACCAGCATGTGCAACCAGAGGAAAATAAACTCTAGAACACCTTTACTTCACACACAGAGATGCATACAAAGCTCTCCCTCACCCTCGTCAGATGTGGCAAGGCTTGCAAAGTATTACGGATCACAAAGGGAAACCCAGCCGCGAGCTGCCCAGCGAAGCAAGCCTACCAGATGAGCTAAATGCCTTTTATGCTCGCTTCGAGGCAAGCATGCATGAGAGCACCAGCTGTTCAGGACGAATGTGTGATAACGCGCTCCATAGTCGATGTGAGCAAGACCTTTAAACAAGTCAACATTCACAAGGCCATGGGGCCAGACGGATTACCAGGATGTGTATACAGAGGGGACCAACTGGCAAGTGTCTTCACTGACATTTCCAACCTCTTCCTGACCGAGTCTGTATTACCTACATGTTTCAAGCAGACCACCATAGTCCCTGTGCCCAAGAAAACGAAGGTAACCTGCCTAAATAACTACTGCCCTGTAGCACTCAGGTCGGGAGCCATGAAGTGCTTTGAAATGCTGGTCATGGCTCATATCAACACAATCATCCCAGAAACCCTAGACCCACTGCAAAAGGCATCCACAGATGACGCAATCGCCATCGCACTCCACATTGCCCTTTCCCAATTGGACAAAATGAACACCAATGTGAGAATGCTGTTCATTGACAACAGCTCAGCGTTCAACACCATAGTGCCCTCAAAGCTCATCACTAAGCTAATGATCCTGGGACTAAACACCTTCTGAAACTCGATCATGGACTTCCTGGCGGGCCGTCCCCAGGTGGTAAGGGTAGGCGGCAATGCCTGCCACACTGATCCTCAACACCGGGGCCCCTCCTGTACTCCCTGTTCACCCACGACTGCGTGGCCAAGCACAACTCCAACGCCATCATTAAGTTCGCTGACGACACAACAGTTGGTGGAAAAATATATTGGCTGTATAGCACACCCCCTCGTGTCTTATTGCTTAAATTAAATATGTTACGATGTGTATTTGGGGCATCACTTGTTTTAACGATGCATTGTTCCTACAACGGCCGAAGATGTAACGTGCATTTCCCAAAACACCATGCAGAGAACGTTCTTTAAGTGCGTTGTTAGATACTTCGAGGATAGAAAATAAAACCATCACTGCTCTCGGATCAGCTTTATTCATTCAAATCTTACCTTTTAACATTATAATTGCTTCACAATAATGACGGATCAGTTTCTAGAGCGCTATCACCTATGGCTGTAAATATCAAGGTGGCTTATTATTCAAGGCTACCCAACAAATATTTTGAGGCAAGAAATTTGACAGTAGCCTATTGGCACAATAGTGCTCAATTGATTGAACATGAAAGTGATTGAAATATATAAAAATATATTATAGGCCCGTGTAGCCTAAATATATTTGAATGCAGTCATCTCGGTTTTCATTTGAAGCATCTAGTCATCCTTCACTTTTTTTGTAACCATTGTAAAGACTTTGGCGACTTTGTAGTCAACCCTGTTCAGAAGTTATCAGCCTTCACAGTCAGACAAACCTCTTGATTTTATGTTTAGCGGAGATCTTTATCTAACGACGCACTTAGCTGTTCTACGAGTGGTCTGAGGCAGTCGATAAATAACAAGTGCAGCTTTAGTTACGCTGGTTTTGGGAAACACCACAGAGATTTAATGATGCTGCTACTAAGGTTCTAATGATGAACTTAGCCATAAGATGTTTTTGGGAAACCAGGCCCAGGGGTGCGTTCAGTTTGCTTGAACGTTTACTATGTTGCGGAACAGTTTGTGCTGAACGACACGTTTCCCCAAAACGTTCTTGCACGTTCTACAACAGACTTTGATGTACGTTTGGTGGGCGTGGCTTGAGGCAATAAGTGATGTACTTAAAGGGCGATGGCCACGCTGATGGCGTTCCACAACCCAACACCTCCCAGTTTTTCAACTGGTCGTTCAGTACAGCACCGTTTCCATTCAATTGAATATGCCAGAACGTAAACAAGTACTGAACGCAGCCCAGGTCCATCACACTGTCTGGAGGTTCTGGCTCTATGATTGGATAGAGCGCACAGCTGAGCACAGTCAGCACAGATGCTTCTCTCATGTTAGTGTGCACTGAGAAAGTGGGCATGATCATAATCCATATCCCCAACTCTCCAGTAAGTCGTGACGAATTGATTTACAAAACTCAGTACGAGTCTGACTTTGTACGAGACTGAATTTAGGACAAAAATTAGCATATTTCCACTTTGTAGTCAATTTTGACACGTGTATTTCTGACTCGTATTGATGCCCCACAGGCCATTTAAAACCAGAGAAGTTGATTCTAAGGGCAAGTTGACCTTTAAAGGGAGTGGGCACCTGCATTCATCAGCCTAAATATAACTCTCACTGCCTATGCTATTAGCAATTACAGAAATGACCTGCACTTACAAGCAACCATTACAGGTAGCACTCACATTCATCCGCCCTCCATATACCATAACAGCCTTCATATTTCCTCCCTGCTGCTTTTCACAGTAACCCTATTAACTTCTCAGAACCTGGACGTTCTCAACATTTTTCTTCTCTCAAAAAAGCTTTTCAGCATTACCACATTGCATCTCCAGCGGGTTCATTCCTCCTCGGTCAGTTATAGAATTCCTCTCACCCCTGTGACTGTAACCTATGTATGTGTCAAGTGTGATTTTGAGTTGTGGTTAGTTCAAAGCTAGGTCTTTTCTTGCTATATTGATGGTCTGACGCAACGGGTGATTGTTCTGCTTTCAGGTGCCACCTCAGGCTGGCTGAGAAACGGGAACTTCTCCCCCTCAGTGCCTCACCACCAGAATGGGCACCTGCAGCACCACCAACCCATGCCCAACACCCCACACTACTGTGAGTGGCTGTGTTGGCCCCCTCTCTGGGTATACAGCTAGTGGTGCTGCCGCCAACATCTGAGCCTAACATATGTTGTCTCCCACAAAGCAACAAGCTAACATTGATTTCATGTAACAAAGATTATGGTCTTGTGAAATGAGAGCTATTTTCCAGAAATTATGTGAATTTGTACTTATGCCATTCAACATACATTTTTTTGTTCATTTAGCACGAGCAGTACAAACAGCACCATTCTCTGGATTGTTGTCTTATTTACCTGCCATTCTCTTCCAGGGCTCTCGCATAATGAGATTGCATTCCAGACCCCCATATCCAATCACCCTGGTGAGTCTGTGTGCAATGTTATTCAGAGAGTATGTGTCCCCATCTGATCCGGCATGAGGTGTGAAATACAGTGCCTTCAGAAAGTATTCACACCCCTTGACTTATTCCACGTTTTGTGGTGTTACAGCCTACATTTAAAATTGATTACATTTAGATGTTTTTCACTGGCCTACACACAACACCCCATAATGTCATAGTGGAATTATGTTTTTACATTATTATTTTTTTAAACAAATGAAAAGCTGAAATGTCTTGTCGATAAGTATTCAACCCTTTTGTTATGGCAAGCTTAACGTTCAGGAGTACAAATGTGCATAACAAGTTACATAATAAGTTGCATGGACTCACTCTGTGTGCAATAGTGTTTCACATTATTTTTTTAATGGCTACCTCATCTCTACTCCACACATACAATTATCTGTAAGGTCCCTCAGTTGAGCAGTGAATTTCAAGCACAACCACAAAGACCGGGGAGGTTTTCCAATGGTTTGCAAAGAAGGGCACCTATTGGTAGATGGGTAAAAAAGAAGCAGACATTTAATATCCCTTTGAGTATTGTGCAGTTAATAATTACATTTTGGATGGTGTCAATAAACCTAGTTACTACAAAGATACAAGCACCCTTCCTAACTCAGTTGCCGGAGAGGAAGGAAACCGCTCTAACCATGAGGCCAGTGTTGATTTTAAAACCGTTAGAGTTTAATGGTTGTCATAGGAGAAAACTGAGGATGGATCAACAGCATTGTAGTTATTTTGCAATGCTAACAAATGACAGAGTGAAAAGAAGGAAGCCTGTACAGAATAAAAATATTCCAAAAGATGCATCCTGTTTGCGACAAGGCACTGAAGTAATACTGCAAAAAATGTGGCAAAGAAATGTAATTATTTGTCCTGAATACAAGGTGTTATATTTGGGGCAAACACAACACATCACCTAGTACCACTCTTCATATTTTCAAGCATGGTGGTTGCTGCATTATGTTATGGGTATGCTTCTCATTGGCAATACACTTCTCATTGGCAATACACTATACACTGGAGTTGCTGCTTACAAAGACGACATTGAATGTAGCCTAGTTACAAATTTGACTTGAATAGGCTTGGAAATCTATGGCAAGACTTGAAAATGGCTGTCTAGTAATAATCAACAACCAACTTGATAGAGCTTGAAGAATTTTTTTGAAGAATAATGGGCAAATATTGTACAATCCAGGTGTGCAAAGCTCGTAGAGAGTTACCCAGAACGACTTACAGCTGCCGAAGGTGCTTCTAACACTCTGGGTTGAATACTTACAGTGCCTTGCGTAAGTATTCGGCCCCCTTGAACTTTGCGACCTTTTGCCACATTTCAGGCTTCAAACATAAAGATATAAAACTGTATTTTTTTGTGAAGAATCAACAACAAGTGGGACACAATCATGAAGTGGAACGACATTTATTGGATATTTCAAACTTTTTTAACAAATCAAAAACTGAAAAATTGGGCGTGCAAAATTATTCAGCCCCCTTAAGTTAATACTTTGTAGCGCCACCTTTTGCTGCGATTACAGCTGTAAGTCGCTTGGGGTATGTCTCTATCAGTTTTGCACATCGAGAGACTGAATTTTTTACCCATTCCTCCTTGCAAAACAGCTCGAGCTCAGTGAGGTTGGATGGAGAGCATTTGTGAACAGCAGTTTTCAGTTCTTTCCACAGATTCTCGATTGGATTCAGGTCTGGACTTTGACTTGGCCATTCTAACACCTGGATATGTTTATTTTTTGAACCATTCCATTGTAGATTTTGCTTTATGTTTTGGATCATTGTCTTGTTGGAAGACAAATCTCCGTCCCAGTCTCAGGTCTTTTGCAGACTCCATCAGGTTTTCTTCCAGAATGGTCCTGTATTTTGCTCCATCCATCTTCCCATCAATTTCAACCATCTTCCCTGTCCCTGCTGAAGAAAAGCAGGCCCAAACCATGATGCTGCCACCACCATGTTTGATAGTGGAGATGGTGTGTTCAGGGTGATGAGCTGTGGTGCTTTTACGCCAAACATAACGTTTTGCATTGTTGCCAAAAAGTTCAATTTTGGTTTCATCTGACCAGAGCACCTTCTTCCACATGTTTGGTGTGTCTCCCAGGTGGCTTGTGGCAAACTTTAAACAACACTTTTTATGGATATCTTTAAGAAATGGCTTTCTTCTTGCAACTCTTCCATAAAGGCCAGATTTGTGCAATATACGACTGATTGTAGTCCTATGGACAGAGTCTCCCACCTCAGCTGTAGATCTCTGCAGTTCATCCAGAGTGATCATGGGCCTCTTGGCTGCATCTCTGATCAGTCTTCTCCTTGTATGAGCTGAAAGTTTAGAGGGACAGCCAGGTCTTGCTAGATTTGCAGTGGTCTGATACTCCTTCCATTTCAATATTATCGCTTGCACAGTGCTCCTTGGGATGTTTAAAGCTTGGGAAATCTTTTTGTATCCAAATCCGGCTTTAAACTTCTTCACAACAGTATCTCGGACCTGCCTGGTGTGTTCCTTGTTCTTCATGATGCTCTCTGCGCTTTTAACGGACCTCTGAGACTATCACAGTGCAGGTGCATTTATACGGAGACTTGATTACACACAGGTGGATTGTATTTATCATCATTAGTCATTTAGGTCAACATTGGATCATTCAGAGATCCTCACTGAACTTCTGGAGAGAGTTTGCTGCACTGAAAGTAAAGGCGCTGAATAATTTTGCACGCCCCATTTTTCAGTTTTTGATTTGTTAAAAAAGTTTGAAATATCCAATAAATGTCGTTCCACTTCATGATTGTGTCCCACTTGTTGATTCTTCACAAAAAAATACAGTTTTATATCTTTATGTTTGAAGCCTGAAATGTGGCAAAAGGTCGCAAAGTTCAAGGGGGCCGAATACTTTCGCAAGGCACTGTATCTAATGAAGATTAAGTGCATTTATTTTCCATACATATAAAAATACAATTCTACTTTGACATGAGTATTTTATGTAAATCGTTGACAAAAAAAGACCATTAAATCCATTTCAATCTTACTTTGTAATAGCACAATATGGACATAATCAAGATGTATAAATACTTTCTGAAGGGATTGTAGACGGTATAGAGACTGAGACCAATTGATGGTGGTTCTTTCGTTCTGTTCCAGCACCTGACTACTGGTGTTCCATTGCCTACTTTGAAATGGATGTTCAGGTTGGGGAGACGTTCAAGGTTCCGGCCAGCTGCCCCACGGTGACTGTGGACGGGTACGTGGATCCCTCGGGAGGGGACCGCTTCTGCCTGGGTCAGCTCAGCAATGTCCACAGGACAGAGGCAATCGAGAGAGCCAGGTACTCTACCATAGAAAAAGGAAGGATTTAATGTCTTTGCGAAATGAAATGGCTAAGTCGAGTGCCTTCCACTCCCTTCAGTTTTTTATATCATTCATATTTTTGGAAGAGTATTAGTGTACCATAGCAATATAAAGTATTTTTTTTGGATAAAATATCTTGTCATACTGTCTCTCTGTTTGCTTCTCTTCTTCCCTTCTTTCTTCCTGGCTCTATAGACTTCACATTGGTAAAGGGGTGCAGTTGGAGTGTAAAGGGGAAGGGGACGTGTGGGTGCGTTGCCTTAGTGATCATGCAGTGTTTGTGCAGAGTTATTACTTGGACAGGGAGGCAGGACGTGCTCCTGGAGATGCAGTGCACAAGATCTACCCCAGCGCCTACATCAAGGTGAGATATTATATATTTTTATTGTATTCCATTGAGCTTTTATTTTGTACTTTTTTTATTATTTGAATTACTTCTATTCTTATTTTTGTCGTATAGTTGAGAGGGTTACCTGCAAGTGAATATGTCATTGTACTGTGTACACACTATGCGTATTCTGTGGATATGACAAATATATTTGAAATCACAGCCCACAGACTCACTGCTGAGGAATGGCACCCCTAAGTAAACAAGGACATGTTTTCTGATCTGTATTATTTACATGCATTGTGTCTCAGTGGTTATTTGACTGCTATGGAAGGTTGATTGTTCACAAAAATGGTTAAAATCCTTACGTTTTAGACCGTTGAACCTTTGGATGAGCACAGTTTTTCAAATATCTGAACTGACTTTAGTATTCATTTTTGAGAAGATACAAATAAGGCCCGTTTTAAAAGTTAAAAAGCTAAATTCGATTATCCACGTGACATTGTTACATACAAGGATATACCATGACATTTGATGTAATAAACAACAAATGTTTGAATGTAGTTCTTATGACATGCACGCTCAGTAGCTTACATATATATTTCTATTTTTGTCGGCCAATCGAAGCGGGACTTTATTCATTTAAAGGCTACATTTCTAGCAAGTGAGTTGATGAGATATTTAATCAATGCAAGATGGAATCAAAATGACAGAATTAAAAGTTAACTAATGAGGAGGAGTAGGCCAACAGGTAGGTTGTTTAATCTGAATGGGTGTTATGTGTAAACAAGGACAGGGAGAAAGCACAACAAAATATAGCACCAATTAGCCTAGCTGGCTTCTTTTATCCAGTGTTTCCCAACTCCAGTCCTCAAGTACCTCCAACACAAGGTTTCCGTTAGGGTTATAAAAAGATATTGCTATATTGTTATATTGTTCTGCTAATACAGGACTAGTAAAGGCCCAGTGCATTATTTTTGTATCAAAAACTGATTTTTCAGGGGGTGCCGTCTGTCTCATGAAACCGCTTGCATGGGTGGTGCCCTTTTGACAACTGTGTTTTCCCGCTAATTGCATTATGGATCAAACATTTGCGCATGGTCTAATGCCTTGTGCGCATTGCTGTGCTTATAATGTGAAGAATAGTTCAGCAACATTTTAAGCTAAACTTTCTGATCTGTTGCATCGGACTCATTTGCTTTTTAACAACAACAAAAAATGTAACCTAGGCCTACTGATTGTATGAATTTGGCATCTATCTTCCCACAACTGTCCCAGAGTCTGTTTGGAATAGTCTATTTCTACCTCGACAAGCTGACCAATAGAATAGATCATATCTAAAAACCAACTTCTTACTGAATTCTGCACATCAGAATTCGGTAAGGACTGCACATTGTTGCATCATCGACTTGCATGTTCTGTTAATATGAATTGCCATAATCTACATGGGATTTCTGTCATTCTGAGCACCGCGGGTGGACACCCTAAAGGTTACGCACCCAATGCATAAGGGTCCGGCAGATTTCTCTCATGTCCGGTAAATTAAAATGGAAAACTTGTCCACAGCTACAATAAAAATGTGTACTGTAGGGGCAAGCACATCTGATTCAACTTGTCAACTAATCATCAAGCCATTTGATTAATTAAATCAGGTATGTTTGTCTGGGGCTGCGACAAACATGTGGGGGGTACTGGAGTTGGGAAACACTGCTGTAATCGATGCAGTCGAGACCTGCAGTCAAGACCAGCACTATCAGATGGGATGATAAATAACCTATGGTAGCTAGAAGTTTTCTAACTAGCATGAGTCGGCTTTGATACATTCTACATCTCTCTCTGCTTGCCCTGCACTCCTGCGTCCCAAACACACCGGCCCCTCCCCCCGTTGCAACAGCAGAGTGCCACCACTTGTCCCTCGCGCAGCAATAAGTGCTCAGGTTAAAGAAAATAAGTACAAAAAACCCCAATGTATTTCGACTATCCGGATATCAAATTTCATAATATATTATTTGAATAGTGAAATTATTTCATTTGCCCATCTCTAGTTGAACCCCTCTTATTTATTTTATTATTATTTATTTTATTTATTTCATAAATTAAATACCAGTATGGGGATGAGGTAGTGGTACAGGTGCAGATGAGGTACAGGTGCAGTGATCTGTGAGCTGCTCTGACAGCTGGTGCTTAAAGCTAGTGAGGGAGATATGAGTCTCAAGCTTCAGTGATTTTTGCAGTTCGTTCCAGTCATTGGCAGCAGAGAATTGGAAGGAAAGGCGGCTGAATGAGGAATTGTCTTTGGGGGTGACTAGGGAAATATACCTGCTAGAGCGCGTGCTACGGGTGGGTGCTGCTATGGTGACCAGTGAGCTGAGATAAGGCAGGGCTTTACCTAGCAAAGACTTATAGATGGCCTGGAGCCAGTGGGTTTGGTGACGAATATGAAGCGAGGGCCAGCCAACGAGAGCATACAGGTCGCAGTGGTGGGTAGTATATGGGGTTTTGGTGACAAAACGGATGGCACTGTGATAGACTACATCCAGTTTGCTGAGTAGTGTTGGAGGCTATTTTATAAATGACATCGCCGAAGTCGAGGATCAGTTTTACGAGGGTATGTTTGGCAGCATGAGTGAAGGATGATTTGCTGCGAAATAGGAAGCTGATTCTAGATTTAATTTTGGACTGGAGATGCTTAATGTGAGTCTGGAAGGAGAGTTTACAGTCTAACCAGACACCTAGGTATTTGTAGTTGTCCACAAGTCAGAACCGTCCAGAGTAGTGATGCTGGATGGACAGGCAGGTGTGGGCAGCGATCTGTTGAAGAGTATGCATTTAGTTATACTTGCATTTAAGAGCAGTTGGAGGCCACGGAAGGAGAGTTGTATGGCATTGAAGCTCGTCTGGAGGTTAGTTAACACAGTGTCCAAAGAAGGGCCAGAAGTATACAGAATGGTGTCGTCTGCGTAGAGGTGGATTAGAGAATCACCAGCCGCAAGAGCGACATTGATATATACAGAGAATAGAGTCGGCACGAGGATTGAACCCTGTGGTACCCACAGAGACTGCCAGAGGTCCGGACAACAGGCCATCCGATTTGACACACTGAACTCTGTCTGAGAAGTAGTTGGTGAACGAGGGGAGGCAGTCATTTGAGAAACCAAGGCTGTTGAGTCTGCCGATAAGAATGTGGTGATTGACAGAGTCCAAAGCCTTGGCCAGGTCAATGAATACAGCTGCACAGTATTGTCTCTTATCGATGGCGGTTATGTTATTGTTTAGTACCTTGAGTGTGGCTGAGGTGCAGCCATGACCAGCTCGGAAACCAGATTGCATAGCGGAGAAGGTACGGTAGGATTCGAAATGGTCCGTGATCTGTTTGTTAACTTGGCTTTCGAAGACCTTAGAAAGGCAGGGTAGGATAGATACAGTGCCTTGCGAAAGTATTCGGCCCCCTTGAACTTTGTGACCTTTTGCCACATTTCAGGCTTCAAACATAAAGATATAAAACTGTATTTTTTGTGAAGAATCAACAACAAGTGGGACACAATCATGAAGTGGAACAACATTTATTGGATATTTCAAACTTTTTTAACAAATCAAAAACTGAAAAATTGGGCGTGCAAAATTATTCAGCCCCTTTAAGTTAATACTTTGTAGCGCCACCTTTTGCTGCGATTACAGCTGTATGTCGCTTGGGGTATGTCTCTATCAGTTTTGCACATCGAGAGACTGACATTTTTTCCCATTCCTCCTTGCAAAACAGCTCGAGCTCAGTGAGGTTGGATGGAGAGCATACTTTCGCAAGGCACTGTATAGGTCTGTAGCAGTTTGGGTCTACAGTGTCTCCCCCTTTTGAAGAGGGGGATGATCGCGGCAGCTTTCCAATCTTTGGGGATCTCAGACAATACAAAACAGAGGTAGAACAGGCTAGTAATGGGGGTTGCAACAATTTCAGCTGATCATTTTAGAGAGGGTCCAGACTGTCTAGCCCGGCGGATTTGTAGGGGTCCAGATTTTGCAGCTCTTTCAGAACATCCGCTATCTGGATTTGAGTGAAGGAGAAATGGGGGATGCTTGGGCAAGTTGCTGTGGGGTGTGCAGGGCTGTTGACCGGGATAGGGGTAAACAGCTGTAGAAAAATGCTTTTCGAAATTCTCAACTATTGTGGATTTATTGGTGGTGACAGTGTTTCCTAGCCTCAGTGCAGTGGGCAGCTGGGAGGAGGTGCTCTTATTCTCCATGGACTTTAGTGTCCCAGAACTTTTTGGAGTTTGTGCTACAGGATGCACATTTCTGTTTGAAAGAGCTAGTCTTTGCTTTCCTAACTGCCTGTGCATATTGGTTCCTAACTTCCCTGAAAAGTTGTATATCGTGGGTGCTATTTGATGCTAATGCAGTACGCCACAGGATGTTTTTGTGCTGGTCAAGTGCAGTCAGGTCTGGAGTGAACCAAGAGATATATCTGGTTCTAAATTTTTTGAATGGGACATGCTTATTTAAGATTGTGAGGAAAGCACTTTTAAAGACTAACCAGGCATCTTCTACTGACGGAATGAGGTCAATATCCTTCCAGGATACCCGGGCCAGGTCGATTAGAAAGGCCTTCTCGCTGAAGTGTTTCAGGGAGAGTTTGACAGTGATGAGGGGTGGTCGTTTGACCGCAGACCCATTACGGACGCAGGCAATGAGGTAGTGATCGCTGAGATCCTGGTTGAAGACAGCAGAGGTGTATTTGGAGGGCAGGTTGGTTAGGATGATATCTATGAGGGTGCCCGAGTTCACGGATTTGGGGTTGTACCTGGTAGGTTCATTGATAATTTGTGTGAGATTGAGGGCATCAAGCTTAAATTGTAGGATGACCTGGGTGTTTAAGCATGTCCCAGTTTAGGTCACTTAACAGCACGAGGTCTGAAGATAGATTGTGGGCAATCAATTCACAGCTGGGGGCAGAAGGTGGTCTATAGCAAGCGACAATGGTGAGAGACTTGTTTCTGCAAAGGTGGATTTTTAAAAGTAGAAGCTCACAGACCTGTATAGTAAAACAGAACTCCGCCCCCTTTGGCAGTTCTATCTTGTCGGAAAATGTGTGTAGTTTGCCCCATTGTGTGTAGTTCCTAACCCTCCCTGTGTGCTGTGCAGGTGTTTGACCTGCGCCAGTGCCACAGGCAGATGCAGCAGCAGGCAGCCACAGCACAGGCGGCAGCCGCAGCACAGGCAGCGGCAGTGGCTGGAAACATCCCCGGGCCTGGCTCTGTAGGAGGCATCGCCCCCGCCATCAGTGAGTCTCTCTCTTCAGACTATTCATCCTTTAACCTGTCTGCCAAGCAATATATCCATCTGTCTTGTCTCCGAGCATCTCAGGACCTTACAGAAATGGCTAAATGTGTGCACTGCCTTAGACATGTAACTCTATATAGGTAGTGAATCATTCTATCAAATATGTAGTACTACCCTCTAACTGGGCTCGAGTGGCGCAGCGGTCTAAGAGGTATCACTGCAGTACCTTGTTCGAATCCAGGATGCATCACAACCGGCCGTGATTGGGAGTCCCATAGGGCGGCGCACAATTGGCCCAGCAACATCCGGGTTTGGCCGTCATTGTAAATAAGAATTTGTTCTTAACTGACTGGCCTAGTTAAATAAATAGAAAATGTAACTTGTTTGTAACCCTCTCCCTCCAGGTTTGTCTGCGGCGGCAGGTATAGGAGTGGACGACCTGCGCAGGCTGTGTATCCTGAGGATGAGCTTTGTGAAGGGCTGGGGGCCTGACTACCCCCGGCAGAGCATCAAGGAGACTCCGTGCTGGATTGAGATCCATCTCCACCGTGCCCTGCAGCTACTGGATGAGGTGCTGCATACCATGCCCATCGCTGACCCCCAGCCCCTGGACTGAGTTATAGAACGGCAACACTAACTCGACACATGCTGGACTGACTGACTGCACATGCCGCGTAGGCTAGCCATTTGAACGCTGTCCGGGATGAGAGAGGGGTGTGAATTATTAATTTTTTCTACCCACTGGCATCAAAGCCAGACAGGGTTCCTTCTCTGAAGATACCAGCTCATGAATCTGTTTTCTACTTGCCTCAGAATCAGGATATACAGTCATTACTCATGGATGCTTTTCATTCTGTTCTATTCATATCATCCTGTTCATTGACTGACAGAAGGCCATGACATGACACTTTATATACTGTATTTGAGTTTCAATGCTGTTTTTTTTTTATGGCATATTAGCTTAATTAAGCACTTTATTGGTTTGCTTTTCATGTGCTTGTTTTCAGTATGTTAGCTTAATTAAGCACTTTATTGGTTTGCTTTTCATGTGCTTGTTTTCAGTATGTTTAGGTATACAGTGTGAGGAAGGGTAGTTTCCACAAACATTTCTAGTTTATCTTAGAATATTCAGCTTTTGTAGCGATGAGTGGGATCCAGGCCAGATGGTGTTCACTTCAATAATGTTTTCAGATGCCTCAATGTCTAGACAGGTGTTCAGTTCATTAACATTTTTATCTCCACTTCATATTTCTGTAATCGTGACTTTGATGAATTGACTTGTGGTAACATTCCTTGGAGATAATGGAGGAAAGGTAAGGAAGTCTGAAGCCATATTGATGCCAAATGAACCCATATGAAAGGAAACAGTTCAGAGCACAGTCGTGTGTCAGTATTGTGAAAGTTGTAAATAAATACATGTTTTTATGACCAGATCCTGCATTGAGAATATCAGCAATTGTGTGGGCCTGGACTACTTGTCACCGGGTTGTTCGAGCCGTGGTATGAGACAATATACCACAGGTATGATGCAAAACTACTTGTTTACTGTTCTAATTATGTTGGTAACATGTTTATAATAGCAATGTGGCACTCCATTTTTGGGCCTTATTGCTTAATTATATATTTTTCTGCCTTATGAGCATATGTTTTAAAGTTAGAAAATGATATGTAGGCTAAGGACAGATGTGATCCAGTGCTTGTCCTTTACCTTCATAATTAATGGAAATAAAATGGTGTATAATTTGTTGTGTTCATTCTTTCGCTTGGTCTTAGCACACAGCAAGGTTCTCCCTGTGGTGTATAAGAGGAAACACATCAGTCGAGTACTTCAGCAGGTGGCTGTCCTATTGCCTCTGACAAAAATATGTAGTGTAAATTTCCAGCCGATTCGACATGTTGCCTTACCACTGATTATACAGCAGTTCATCACCAATACTTTTATCTGTTCATCTTGTGTGTCCCTTCTATGACAACAGTCATTACAATGACTTATTTTTAACAAGAAAAAGTTTAATTTAAAGACAAGCCACAAATTAAGAAAACAACACAAAGCTAGCCTGAGCTCAAGTCTGAAATATTCAGAAAACCAAACTACATGTCTTTAATAGTTCCTATATTTCCATCATTACGACACACTGAGGGCTCTATTCAATCTATCGCTGAAGCTTTACAGATTGCGCAATAGAACTGTAAAAGTTATTTCCGATTGAGCCGACATATGCAGCGTTTACCGTGAATGCAGTCTCCGCTAACGTGGGAACATTGCCTTTAAATTGAATAGAGCCCTTGGCCTTAATGTTAATATGCCTTTATAAATATAAAAGTTCCACAGTTTCATCTTTTATGTAAAATACACATTACAAATCACCCTACACTTATTGGTTTTCTCTTGCCAATTTCAGAAGATAGTATATACTAAGACGTAACTTGAAACAAAAAGAAAGTCACATGATATGTATATATAAATACAATACATTATCCAAAACAAGAGAAATCACCAAAGTACTTTTGCCAACATATCAGATGAAATCTCATCCAAAAAGAACAAAACAAATATTTAAGAGACAAATAAATATTTCTTCCCATTTTGTCTATATTTACATCTTAGGGGGAAAGGGGTTCAAGGAAAAGGTTTCCCTAATATCCACTGCCAAATGCTTGTGCTTGCATTAGAGCGTGCTACAGTGGGCCACAACTCACTAGACCGTCAAATGGCACTTAAAATAGATCAAGAAAATATTGAAAATCAAACTGAATAAAGCCACCATACAGCAATCAGTGAATATCATACAACAAAAGGAAATGATAATGATAGTACAGTGTTGCCATTGGCAAATATCCCAGTCCAGTAGTACTCCAATCTTTCTCTTAGTTTAGTGATAATGTAAATCTGTAGTAGTTCTCTCCTAAAGCTCCATCCAACAGCAAATATGTGGAGAAAGCCCCACCCAGTGTAAACTGTCATGTTTGGTCATTGGTCAGTGACAGTTGACCAGTAGTCAGTTGGATGAGGTCAGAATTAAGGATAGGACTGTACGATCCCATAGGCCCATATCCTCTTCTACATGTGAGCAGCCATTTTCACCTCTTCCATAAAGTCTGCTCTAAAGAGCCTGTGTCTGGAGCCATGGAGTCAGACCAGAGACGTTAGGCCCAGCTGTCTGGGTCAAATTAAAGGCACTGGAGTCTTGTGGATCAGTGAAGCTGATGTATTCTCACCACTTCCAACTGACAGTTTGAGAATAGCTGATATGTTTTTCAGGATGTCAAGATTGTTTCCTTTTCATTTTTTGTTGTTGTAGTTGCTGTATCAAACCTTTTAGGTTAGAAATGGGCTCAATTAATCAAGGCCTTATTGTCTTCTAACGCCACACGTTGCCAGGAGCCATCAGTGACGTAAGACAATGGGGAAGGACCTATAATATTTTTTGTTCCAAACAAATAAACGTATTACTTTTTGTGAATGGTTATCTGTGATTACAACATAATTTTTGTTGACAGAATTGGTCCAGTTTTGAAACAGGCCGGTTTGATGAGGTCGCAGAGTGAATACAGCATTTACAATCTGGCACATATTCCAAAGAAAACCAAACACAAAGTAGACGAACCAATAGATTCTAGCAGCACAAAAAGGCATGCAAGATCAAAAAAAGCACTTTCAAGATTCTAAAGCACATCTGTAAGCTTTTTGCACTCCAGGCACAAATGAATACACAATTCATCTTAACATCTTCAGTATTTTCCGGACAAAAAGGTCAATGTTCAAAGTTCAAGAGCCATCTCTAATGACATGTTAGGTGACTGACTGTACAGTCAGGTTGAGTAAGATCTTGTAATTTCTGTGTGGTCAGAGTTTGACATGTAAACAAATGCCCAAAGCTTTCAATAACCTGTAAGCAAGGTCAATTGCCTTTTCAGTCTAAAGTGAATGCACTTTATCTTCAGTGAACTAGTAAAAGGCATTATCAGTAGAATGGCCCTTTCTCATAAAGTAAATCACACATGCACAATCTGCTAAGTACCATATATATCTAAAGAAAATGTAGTTGATAAAATAAATTCATGATCCTCTGAAAACATAATTTCCAGTTTTTTAGCAGGTACATTTTGTTTCTCAGTAGTAAAAATCGTCAGAACTCATACACCACAAGACCAAAAGTATGTGGACACCTGCTCGTCGAACATCTGATTTCAAAATCATGGGCATTAATATGGAGTTGGTCTCTCCTTTGCTGCTATAACAGCCTCCACTCTTCTGGGAAGGCTTTTACGCCTGGCTTGCATTCAGCCTTCCAATTCATCCCAAAGATGTTCGATGGGGTTGAGGTCAGGGTCTGTGCCTGCAAGTTTTTGTGCTGACGTTGCTTCCAGAGGCAGTTTAGAACTCGTTAGTGAGTGTTGCAACTGAGGAGAGACGATTTTTACGCGCTACGCGCTTCAGCACTCGGTGTTCCCGCTCTGTGAACTTGTGTGGCCTACCACTTCACTTCGGAGTGGTTGTTACTCCTAGACGTTTCCACTTCACAATAACAGCACTTAGAGTTGACTGGGGCAGCTCTAGCAGGGCAGAAATTTGACGAACTGACCTGTTGGAAATGACGGTGCCACGTTGAAAGTCACTGAGCTCTTCAGTGAGGTCAAACTACTGACAAAGTTTGTCTATGGAGATTGCATGGCTGTGTGATCGATGATTTTATACACCTGTCAGCAACGGGTGTGGCTGAAATAGCTGAATCCACTGATTTGAAGGGATGTCCACATACTTTTGTATATATAGTGTAATTTCATTTTCAAGACCGGTATGGATACGTGTGCATAACTTAAGAATAACTTCTCAAATAGTAAAACAAAAGCACAATAAATACCAATAAATAAAGTCTAGGCAAAGCATTGGTGCATACAGTTCTCCAGATATGAGAGTTAAACAAAAAACAGAAAAGTAATTTCAGTAGTATCAACAAGATTCTTCCAGTTCAACACCTTTTGCCAGTGTGTTGTCCATTTCCTAAAAGTGATCAATAACAGTTCAAGTACAAAATGTGTATCCAGTGTCGTCAGAAGCTGGTCCCCATGCCCCCGCCAATTTCACAGTCAATCGACCAATCACAGAAGAGCTAGCTACCAACGAAACAACCACGGATGACAGATCAACCACATGAAAAACAAAACAAATAAAGATGAATACATACGTATTGTATCATCCTTATATATATCTATCTATATATATATATATATCTTTAAATATCAGAAAATATCTACTTTTGGTCCACTATACAAAAATGCACTTTACAACCGATAGAACAAGTGATGATGATGTGGACTGAGGACTGAATGGGCTAAAATGACAATGAGCATTTTTAGCTGTGTAGTGTGAGAGGCATATAGTGTTATTGTGGTGTGTCGTGGGAGTAGAAGGATACATATGTGTGTGAGAACAAGGTTTGGTGACGTGCTGCATGTGTTAAAAGGCTGGCACCGCTGGTGTGAGGTAGGGTGACTAGTGGGTGTGTGCAAAACCCACGCTCGGACTCATTCATCCACAACAACCACAACGGTTACTCTCAACCATCATCTCGATCAGGTCGAGCGCTCACGTCGGCACACGCGCACGCTTCACCCGATTGCACATGCCAAAGCAGGAGCAGGCCTCGAGAGAGAGAGTGAGAGCAGGAACGAGGCAACACACCCACATCAGTGGGAAACCGAACAAACAAACAAAAAGTGATAGAACCGGCACAATCCAGAGAAAACTACAAGCACCTCTGAACCTGCACCTCCCCAGCCTTCAGTAACACCAACGAGCCAGCCCAAATCTAGCCACAAGTCACCAGAGAGAGGGCCAAAGCTGTGGCTGGGACAGTAACGCAGAATGTACTATCCCTCCCCACAACCACATAATCAGTCAGGACTACATGGACAGCTGCAGTAAGGGTTATTAAGGCACTAGGATGAAGCCGAGGTACATAGAATCCCTGACATTCAGTCTGCTCTGCAACACCACCCACAGCACTGTTGGGACAGGAAAACGGGACACGCAGCAGCCTCGCCGGGACCACTGTGGCGGCCATGATGGCTCTCACTCTCTGCCAGTTTCCTCTGGTTGGTTTGTTTTTTTGGTCCATTCACAACTTAAGACATCTACCAAGATAGAAACTACAAACACACACACTGAGAACATGTCGGTAGATTATACGAGTCTTAACTAATTACATTTTTGTGTTTCACACTATCCAGGATCTAAATCCAACCAAACCAAGGCAATAAGTCAAGAGCATCCCATACGATGCATGAAGTGCGTAAAAAAGCTAGTGTTGTAGTGGTATAGTACATCCAGTCCGTCTGTCTGTCTCGCCTCGTGTTTCTATAGAGTAGCAGCACGCATAAGAGTACGTCTTTCTTCAAGGGCAGAACAAACTTCACGGCTAGAAGTCATTAGGGGTTATCAGGGGATCATGGCTACGATTATACACTATTCAATAAATCAAAGAACGCAAAACAGCTGCCACATCACAAGCAATCATACATCACCGAATGTCATATCTAAACAAAGGTTTGAAATACACAAAAAAGTCAACAACAACAAAAATCTCATATCGTTCAACTCAATTCTGTCCTTAACTGGAATGTGTCAATGCTTTCTCTGTAAGAACGTATATCACCTCATGATTGGGAGGAATATCTGCTAATGTGAGAGAACAGCACCTCTGTTTTGTTTATTATATATGCACTATATACGAAACAACCCGATCTAAGAGTGAACCAAGAGTACTCTTATCAATCAATCACATCGCTCATCTGGGGCTGGTGGCTTGGATTTGAGCTTTGAATATATACCCTCCCCTCTACACAGCTAGGGTCAGTCAGTGTCTCACATCTGGCAGCATCTCATGGGTCACCCCCCCCTTCCAATCCTCCTCCCTCACCCAGCATCCACTCCCAGAGGACAGAAATATGGGATGACAGCAGACAGAGGCGGCCCGCCCACATTCCTATTCACATCCAGCTCTCTTAATCTATCCACGGTTTGTGTGACGCCAGTGGCTGTGGTCATGGTGATTTTCATCGTCCTCTAGTGGCCTGGGGGCGGAGGAGAGCAGAGAAAACACAGCACATGACAGAGAGAAATAGTGCAGATGTGTGTGTGAGACAGCGTGACCCATTGAAATAGAGAGGGAGAGACAGACAGATCAAGAGAAGAGTGGTTTGTGGGCGTCTCTCTCTTCAGACGGAGGCGTAGGTGTTGCCGGTGGCGCTGCAGTGGCGGATGGTGGGGGTGGCGGCAGAAGGGGTGAGGATGTGCTCAGCGTGGTCCTGGGGGGGCTGGGGTAGGGAGTGCAGGATACCCGGCTGCACCACCCCCACCACGGGGTTACAGCCGTCCTCCAGAGCCCCCACCTGAATCACCTGGATCACCTGGTGCTCATGCTGCAACTCAGCCTTCTCCCGCTTGGCCAGCGGCTCCCCAGACTCCTCCATGTCCTCTTCCAGGTCACTGTCCATCTCACTCACCTCGTCTGGAGACACAGACAAGGGGTCAGTCAGACAGTCAGACAGTCAGACAGTCAGACAGACAGACAGACAGACAGACAGACAGACAGACAGACAGACAGACAGACAGACAGACAGACAGACAGACAGACAGACAGACAGACAGACAGACAGACAGACAGACAGACAGACAGACAGACAGACAGACAGACAGACAGACAGACAGACAGACAGACAGGGTTAGAATGCCGACTCTTCAGGATTCTCATTAGTCAGGTTGGACCATTGTGTTTGCAGGAAAGGCTGATGGACCTGAAAACCCGACTTTGAATTGCATAGAATTCTACGTTGGGCAATAATGAGTGTTTGGATCAGGAAAGTTCTCTCTCACAACCTCTCTCTATAAGCCAGAATGCTGAATAAAATTATATTTTACCGGTTGTCTGAGTGGTTGGTCCTTTTGAAGGAACACTATATAAAACAGAAAATGATGTGGACACCCCTTCAAATTAGTGGATTCGGAACTGAGGCAGGACTACAAACATGTTTTAAACACCCTCACTAGCACATAGAAGAGAATAATTATATCTGGCACCCTCCCGTGCTACCAAAGGGCTTCGGAACATTTCAGACAACTCTTTGCCCCGAACAAGTACTTGAAGAAAACTTTCCAACGACAGGAAAATCTCTTTTTGTAACAACGCAGGGGTTCCAGGCTTATTTCGATCATCATCACAAACTGTTTTAGAGACCGACAGACAGGGTCTGGTAGTGCTCCAGTGCTCCCTGTCAGAATAAGCAACAGAGGACTGTAGAAATGGCACTATGGTTATTGTGAGTAACCCAATTTACAGTGCCTTCAGGAAAGTATTCAGACTTTTCCCACATTTTGTTACGTTAAAGCCTTCTTCTAAAATCGATTGATTTTTCCTCATCAATCTACACACAATATCCCATTATGACAAAGCAATACCCCATAATGCCACTGAAAAACATCCCCATGCAGCCACCACCATGCTTCATCGTAGAGATGTGCCCTATTTCTTAAAGATGTGACGCTTGGTTTCATTAGACCAGAGAATCATGTTTCTCATGGTCTGAGAGTCTTTAGGTGCCTTTTGGCAAACTCCAAGTGGGCTGTCATGTGCCTTTTACTGAGGAGTGTCTTCTGTCTGGCCACTCTACCATAAAGACCTGATTGGTGGAGTGCTGCATAGATGGTTGTCCTTCTGGAAAGTTCTCCCATCTCCATAGAGGAACTCTGGAGCTCTGTCAGAGAGACCATCGGGTTCTTGGACACCTCCCTCACCAACGCCCTTCTCCCCCGATTGCTCAATTTGGCCGGGCGGCAATGATCAATGGAAACAGGATGCACCAGAGCTCAATTTCAAGTCTCATAGCAAAGGGTCTGAATACATATGTAAATAAGGTATTTATGTATTTTATTAATACATTTGCAAAAAAAAAGTCAAGGGGTCTTTATACTTTCCAAAGGCACTGTATGTTCCTTTAACTCTGCCTTCTAGTGAGGTTATACAAACTGTTATCTCCTACCATTCTGATAGATTGGAGACTGTCAGAAAATGTGGTTGTAACGTTAATAATTTGGTTGTTATTCTATTGGTTACCTCGAAGGCAGATGCCCCAGTGGCAGAGTAGCCCACACTCATTGAATATGGTGCTTTGAAATGTTAGAGCAATCACAAGTAAAATCTTTCTTGTGATTGCCTCATTACTGAGCATTAAGATGATTGCATGTTTCTCACTGAAACATAGCTGTCATCAGACTTTAGTGCCGATCTTATTGAAGCCTCCCCCTCAGACTACAGATTTTCATACTCTATCAGCCTCTATTTTTACTAATGCTCTTAGCTCTATGGACATTTTGTTTGGCGACTTTGGGTATTTTGAGCATCATGCTGTACTGATTAAAAGTCAGCCACCAGTGATGGCCATAACCCCGTATAGGCCACCAAAGCACTGCCCCACTTTCTTTACTGGTTTATCTGAACTATTGCCTATTGTCCTTAAGATGATAGAATCATTGTGTTGGGCGATTTTAATATTCATGTTGACAAAGAGACTGACTCAAACGCCATTGAATTTATGAATCTTTTGAGCTCTATGGACTTTATCCAACATGTTACCGGGCACACCCATAGCTGCAGCCATACCAGGTTATTGCCAAGGGGCTTTGTATTGACATATCCTCTATTGTTGATGTTGCTTTATCTGATCACCACTGTGTATTTTCTACTACCTTGTTGCCCATAGCACAGGGTAATACTGAACGCATTATTAAGAAATGCTCTCTTACCTCTGAAGTTGCTACAGATTTTATTGAGTGTATGAACAATAATCCACCACCCATTCTGCCTTCATCTTGTGATGATTTAGTTGATAACTTTAATAGCAAATTAAGGGCAACCATTGATGCCATAGCTCCAGTAAAGTTGAAAAAGGCCACATCCAAACGCAGAGCCCCTTGGATAAGTGAGGAAACTAATCAATTAAAGAGAAATTGCACAAAGGCAGAGCGGAAGTGGTGAAAGTAAAAGTTGCAGGTCTATTATGATATTCTGAGAGTGCAAGTTGGCAATTAGAATTGCCAGACGGGCTCATTTTTCTAACTTGATCCCTATTAATCAGAATAATTAGAGAGCACTCTTCTCGACCATTGGTGGCCTGATAAATCCCACCCCCGCAAACCTATGAGAACCTTCTTCCACGTCGGAATGTGATGAGTTTGCGGCATATTTCAGTCAAGCAATTCTCAACCTTCCATTCTTAAGAAATATTCTGGATGAATTGGTGTTCAAAAAGCTAAAATATTGTTTTAAGTGCCAACTGTATTGCCAACTGAAAAATTCCAATCTGGTTTTTGTGCCCACCACAGCACAGAGAAAGCCTTAGTTAAAGTGGTAAATGATCTTGACAGATAACAGCTCTCGGTCGTTGTACTCTTAGATTTAAGTGCTGCATTCAACACTGTTGATCATGTCGTCTTTCTGGACAGACTGGAGAGGAGGTTGGCCTCTCAGGTCCAGTTCTAAATGAGTTTTGGACCTATTTAACCAGTCAATTAGTTTTTTGTCACCCTTAGTGAACATAACTCAGAAAAAACATATCACATGTGGCATTCCACAAGGTTCGATTTTGGGTCCGGTACTGTTCAGTTTATATGTTATGCCTTGGCAGCATTAACAGAAAGCACAGCATTGATTTTCACACCTACGCAGACGATACACAACTTTACATTTCTGTGTCACCTGAGGATTTTAGCTCCACAGATTAATTATTGGACTGTATTACTGATTTAAATACTTGGATGACTCACAACTTCCTCCAGCTAAATCAAGACAAAGGTACTTGGAGCCGAAGCACAGAGAGAAAATCTAGCCGCACATTTGAATTCACAAGCAATAAAGATAAAACACCAGATAAAAAAAACCTGTGTTATTTTAGATTGTGAACAAAACTTCGAGTCACACATTAGGAAAGTGACCAAAATAGCTTTTTACCACCTGAGGGAAATTGCCAAGATGCGGCTGTTTCTCTCTCTGACTGATACAGAGACACACATCCATGCTTTTACTACAATCTCAGGCTTGACTACTGTAATGCTCTCCTGTCTGGTCTACCTAAGAAAGACATTGGTCAACTGCAAAACATAGAGAATGCTGCAGCACGGGTCCTGACCAAGGCCAGACGGAGAGCACACATTACACCAGTTTTAAGGTCTCTGCACTGGCTGCCTGTGAGTGTTAGAATTGACTTTAAGATTATTCTATTGTTTTTAAACCAATCAACGATTGCGCATCCCAATACATGTCAGACATGCTTTTAAGTTATGTACCCAGTAGGTCCCTCGGGTCCTCTGGCACTGGCCTTTAACTATCCCAAAGCCTGGGACCAAGAGGCATTGAGAGGCCGCCTTTAGTTATTATGCCCCCAGCCTCGGGAATAGCCTACCAGAGAACCTGAGGGGGGCCGAAACTGTGGACATATTTAAAAGAGATCTTAAAAGCACCTTACACCTCCCGTGTGGCGCAGTGGTTAAGGGCGCTGTACTGCAGCCGTGCCACCAGAGACTCTGGGTTCACGCCCAGGCGCTGTCGTAACCGGCCGCGACTGGGAGGTCCGTGGCCACACCAATCGCGTCGCATGCCCGAGTGTTGCAAAATAAATGTAAGCATACATGTGGATACAATTATTGCACCCACAATGCTCGTGTGCACCAACGAGCGCCTGTGTTGCCAAGCACTAAAATAGAAGTCAGTTCCATTTGTTATGCTTGAACGCAGTGCAAGTCCTGCCTCTTCCATCTCCTCATTGGTTTATAGAAGCATATATCCACGTGCCATCTCCTCATTGGTTATACCCACGTGGGTGATTGAAAGATTAACTGAGTTTGGTCGGTCGTCGTGGTAACTATGAAAATGAGATGCCAATTCACAAGCATATAAAGTCCAAAGAAGAAAAAGCCTGGAAGGAGCAGAGATGACTAAAAACGATTCGGTTGACCGTTTTGTGTGAATTAATTCTCGGAGTAGAGGACCTTGCACATTTCAGGTAAAATAACAACTCAACATTTATATCACAGGACAAATTAGCTAGCTACAGCAAGCTAGCTAAATAGGACAAATTAGATAGCAACTGCAAGCTAGCTAGCTAAATTGTCATAAATGTTTAATGCTTTTTGACCTGTCCCCAAATAAATATAATTGGTTCAGGGTTTGTTTTTATATTTCAACCTGCATGTCGTGATCGCGTTTGGTGTGGGGGGACAAAATCTATTTGCGGATGGTTTGGCTACAGTGTTAGGGTGCATTTTAGTTCAGTTGTGTCATTCTTTTGTTTTTTTAATCTAATGTACAGTGGGGCAAAAAAAGTATTTAGTCAGTCACCAATTGTGCAAGTTCTCCCACTTAAAAAGATGAGAGAGGCCTGTAATTTTCATCATAGGTACACTTCAACTATGACAGACAAGATGAGAAAAAAATAAATCCAGAAAATCACATTGTAGGATTTTTAATGAATTTATTTGCAAATTATGATGGAGAATAAGTATATGGTCACCTACAAACAAGCAAGATTTCTGGCTCTCACAGACATGTAACTTCTTCTTTAAGAGGCTCCTCTGTCCTCCACTCGTTATCTGTATTAATGGCACCTGTCTGAACTTGTTATCAGTATAAAAGACACCTGTCCACAACCTCAAACAGTCACACTCCAAACTCCACTATGGCCAAGACCAAAGAGCTGTCAAAGGACACCAGAAACAAAATTGTAGACCTGCACTAGGCTTTGAAGACTGAATCTGCAATAGGTAAGCAGCTTGGTTTGAAGAAATCAACTGTGGGAGCAAGTATTAGGAAATGGAAGACATACAAGACCACTGATAATCTCCCTCGATCTGGGGCTCCACGCAATGATCACAAGATCAAAAATCCCAGAACCACACGGGGGGACCTAGTGAATGACCTGCAGAGAGCTGGGACCAAAGTAACAAAGCCTACCATCAGCAAGGGCATTGAAGATGAAACGTGGCTGGGTCTTTCAGCACGACAATGATCCCAAACACACCGCCCTGGCTACGAGGGAGTGGCTTCGTAAGAAGCATTTCAAGGTCCTGGAGTGGCCTAGCCAGTCTCCAGATCTCAATAGATCCCCATAGAAAATCTTTGGAGGGAGTTTAAAGTCCGTGTTGCCCAGCAACAGCCCCAAAACATCACTGCTCTAGAGGAGATCTGCATGGAGGAATGGGCCAAAATGGGCTTCATGAAATGGGGTTCCATGTCCCAGCAGTCGCACACAAGCCTAAGATCACCATGCTCAATGCCAAGCGTCCACTGGAGTGGCGAAAAGCTCGCCGCCATTGGACTCTGGAGCAGTGTAAACACGTTCTCTGGAGTGATGACGCATCACCATCTGGGTTTGGCAAATGCCAGGAGAACAGTACCTGCCCCAATGCATAATAGTGCCAACTTTAAAGTTTGGTGGAAGAGGAATAATGGTCAGGGGCTGATTTTCATGGTTTGGGCTAGGCCCCTTAATTCCAGTGAAGGGAAAATGTTAATGCTACAACATACAATGACATTCTAGACGATTCTGTGCCTCCAACTTTGTGGCAACAGTTTGGGGAAGGACCTTTCCTGTTTTAACGTGACAATGCCCCGGGCACAAAGCGAGGTCCATACAGAAATAGTTTGTCAAGATCGGTGTGGAAGAACTTGACTGGCCTGCACAGAGCCCTGATCGCAACCCCATCAAACACATTTTGGATGAATTGGTACGCCAACTGCAGGCCAGGCCTAATCGCACAACATCAGTGCCTGACCTCACTAATGCTCGTGGCTGAATGGAAGTCCTCTAGTCAATGTTCCAAAATGTAGTGGAAAGCCTTCCCAGAAGAGTGGCGGCTTTTATAGCAGCAAAGGGGGAGACCAACTCCATATTAATGCCCATGATTGTGGAATGAGATGTTCGACGAGCAGGTGTCCACATACTTTTGTGAGACAAAATATCTTCAGAGTCGTGTTACCAACCCGGCCTTCAATATGTTGGTCTGCACATAGTTTGTATTTCCGGTTTTTATTGTCAATACTGATGCAATTCGCACGTGACAAATATTCTCACAATACGGATGAGCCGAACCGAACGGCAACCACTTCTAGCCGATTGCGAGGAAATGTGCTTCGGACGACTACATTTGGTTACATTCAGCTATTGTTTACATATTGTGCATTACGTGCAACAGATGGAAAATACAAGCGACAGAACCAACAGGCGCCACAAAAAGTTGGGTAAACAGCCCTTTCTTGTGGACACCCTATCGCCACCTCCTACTGCCAAAAGGACCAACAGCATGTACAACTGTTAAAATAAGTGTAAATATCATCTCACTCAACATTCTGCCTTGTAGAGACTGTCGCTTATTTTTTAACAGCGACTTCTTTCAGACTGATATTCATGGCGTAACCACAGTAACAGTCTGGTGTTTAGGCACGGCAACTGTTTAACAAAAGCTCCTTGCCTTTTCTTATGAACATCTTAGTATTAAAACGTAACTTCACAAAAATGTGAAATGATCCAAAAGCTTCTCGATTGCAGCTGACCATAACATGTTTGAATGGGTAATAATTGAAACTGCTGTCCTCTAAGTTGCAGCACGTTGAGACGAAGGTAGAAGGAGGTACGACGCGTAACAAAAGAAGAATGACGCACAGCAATGCTGAACGGACATGGCTTCAAAGGGCTTAATAACTCCATGTAATGTGGAAGCAGAAGCCTACAGAGACTTAGCCTGTAGACGCAGCTTGGGGTTGGCTTACCTTTGTCCATGTAAGCAGGCGACATGGCGTTGAGGTCATCGAACTGCAATACATTAAGCAGCACAAAGAAACCACACTGAGACTGAGCCAAGGAGTAATGGGAACATTACAATTATGTGCGTGTGTGGTGTGTGTTCATTTCATCGGGGCCTTACTTCTCCCATGACACCGATGGGTGTCTCGCCGGTTGCCTGGGCGACGCGGTGTTCCACCAGGTAGAACATGTACTCGTCGTAGAGCAGGCGGATCAGGTGGAACGAGCCGAAACTGGCCGCGCTGCGCAAAGTCAGGTCTCGAATCACCATGGAGCTGACAAAGAGATGGACAACGAGATCAACCACTGGAAAACTGCTAATAAGCTGCCAAACCAAATCAATTGATATGATAAACAATAAATATCACAACACACTACTTAAATTGGTTGAGGGAGCAAAAACATATATATTTTGTAAGTGTGTATATTTTCTGTGAGTTTTTTTCCTCACCGTAAAATTTGGATGAATTCTATGATACTCATAGAACCCATTCAATTTATATGTAGCTGACCTGTAGAAGGACCACTTGAGCAGGAACTGACGCGCAGCCCTGGGGAAGCTGGGCCTGTCCTCGAAGGGCTGTAGGACCTGGGTGACCACGTTGTCCAGCCAGGTAGCCCACTGCTCCAGAGAGCTCTGCTGCTGCAGGGTGGCCTTGAAGTCCTGCTCTAACCTCTGAACCACACCCTCCTCACACTGACACACCCACGACGCCTGCTCCTAAAGAGAGAGAGAGCGAGGACGGGTCAGTGTGGGATAACACAAACAAACATGCAAAAACACAGATGCACACGCGCCCCTTGATGAAATAAACAGCAACCTCAAGCGGGGAGAGGACATAGAGATAATGACAGATGGCTATACGGTGGACAGACGTGTCCCTCTAACTAAATACACAGACAAGGCAGACCAAACCACATCCAGCCAGATGGAGGGACAGGCAGACAGACAGCCATCCAGAGGGACAGACGGACCTGCACGTTGGCGAAGTCGACGCGGTTGAGGTCGCTGAGCATCTGATTGATCTGGGAGGTGTTCTGCAACACGGCGCGGGCTGCCTGGGCCAGGTGGTTCAGACTAGTGTAACGACGCATCGTCTGAGAAAAGGCACTAACAGCGGCAACCTGAGGCCAATCAAACACACAGAGGATCAAACAGCAGCCAATTAAAATCAGACCAAGGCCAGTCAAAAAAGATAAGAGAGGAAAGTCAGGATCAAACAAAATAGAGGCAATTTAAGTTTATTTGCCAATATGTGTGTGTGTGAGAGAGTGAGTGAGTGAAGAGAGAGTGTCTGTACTTTTGTCTGGATCATTCTCTGTGGAATGACGTTCATGGCATTGTTGAGCCAGCCTTCCAGGCTTTTGGCAAAGTTGCGGATGGCTTGAGTCAAGGCACCTAGAGAGGGAGAGATACAGAGGACAGCAGTCTATATAAAGATCACCATTTGAATTCCGATACCCAACTAGGAATGAGCGAGAAAGTGTGTGTGTGACTGTGTGTATCAGCCACTCACTGGGGATGGGTCTGAGGACATCAGGGATGAGGATCTCCACTAGGGCCTGGTACATCAGGTGGTCACAGGAACTCATCCACTTGAGCACAGCCTCGTTCCTACAGAGCACCACCAGCCTGGAGCAGGGCAAACGGCCCTCAATCTCACTCATACCACTGTGGAGACGGAGTTCAAAGTTACACATACTGGATCAGATTCACCTCAATCTCACTCGGCCTCACTCGGCCTACTATTAATTAATGTAGCAAATCAAATATTAAACCCTGTAAACAATTCATTTAAACCAGGTATTTATTTAAAACCGATGTTTATTTGCTGAAAAGTGTGCCGTTGCCCAGCTATTAAAAAGGGACGGATATTTGCGTTTGATTGATTGATTGAAGTTTTACATTAGTTACAGGGGTCGCGCACTGTCCCAATGAACTAACTCACCCATGTTAAAAAAAAATATATATATTTTTTTAAATCGCACCAAAGTGCACTAGGCCTTTTTTGCTCCTGTATGAGCAGATTAAAATACTCGTCAGCAGAGCAGAGAGAAATACTCGTCAGCAGAGCAGAGGGAAATACTCGTCAGCAGAGCAGAGGGAAATACTCGTCAGCAGAGCAGAGGGAAATACTCCTCAGCAGAGCAGAGGGAAATACTCCTCAGCAGAGCAGAGGGAAATACTCCTCAGCAGAGCAGAGGGAAATACTCCTCAGCAGAGCAGAGGGAAATACTCCTCAGCAGAGCAGAGGGAAATACTCCTCAGCAGAGCAGAGGGAAATACTCCTCAGCAGAGCAGAGGGAAATACTCCTCAGCAGAGCAGAGAGAAATACTCCTCAGCAGAGCAGAGGGAAATACTCCTCAGCAGAGCAGAGCAGAGCAGAGGAAATACTCCTCAGCAGAGCAGAGCAGAGCAGAGAAAATACTCCTCAGCAGAGCAGAGAGAAATACTCCTCAGCAGAGCAGAGGGAAATACTCAGCAGAGCAGAGAGAAATCAGCAGAGCAGAGAAATACTCCTCAGCAGAGCAGAGAGAAATCCTCCTCAGCAGAGCAGAGAGAAATACTCCTCAGCAGAGCAGAGAGAAATACTCCTCAGCAGAGCAGAGAAATACTCCTCAGCAGAGCAGAGAGAAATCTCCTCAGCAGAGCAGAGCAGAGCAGAGAGAAATACTCCTCAGCAGAGCAGAGAGAAATACTCCTCAGCAGAGCAGAGAGAAATACTCCTCAGCAGAGCAGAGAGAAATACTCCTCAGCAGAGCAGAGAGAAATACTCCTCAGCAGAGCAGAGAGAAATACTCCTCAGCAGAGCAGAGAGAAATACTCCTCAGCAGAGCAGAGAGAAATACTCCTCAGCAGAGCAGAGAGAAATACTCCTCAGCAGAGCAGAGAGAAATACTCCTCAGCAGAGCAGAGAGAAATACTCCTCAGCAGAGCAGAGAGAAATACTCCTCAGCAGAGCAGAGGGAAATACTCCTCAGCAGAGCAGAGAGAAATACTCCTCAGCAGAGCAGAGAGAAATACTCCTCAGCGTTGCCACTGATCAAAGGATATTTGAAGCATTCAAGAAGAATCAGAGTCGAGGCCAACTTAATCTCGGGTTAACACAGAACTAAAGTCAGCTGCCCGATTAAGTTCTGGGTCCATACACAGACAGGGATCAAGAAATGCTAGAACGAGGAGCTCCACCCTCTCTCTTTGCAAACTATGGGCCAAATATCCCCCCCCTTCCAAAATATGAAAGATGCTAGCATCTGCAAAATTCTGATTTGTCCAAATAACCAGAGACGAAAAACCCAAACACCAGAACTACTGCTTCTCGTTATCCTACACATCCCTTTCAGTCCAAACAGATTCTACGGTACTAGTCATCTGTCTACGAGATACAGGTGATAATGTGTATTGCTAATAGTATACCTGATAATATGGAGCATGCACAGGCTATAATAAACATGTTCCAATATGTACAAATTATTTCTGCTAATTATTTTACCAATATGATATTGGGCTCATTTCTCGAGGTAAAACTGATATTTTAGATGGTTGTCAGCATTATTTTATTTTCACTAATTTTGGAGTAGAATATCCTTTTAAAAAGTCACCAGAACTGACCTTCAGGAGAGAGGGAGAGAACGAGAGAGAGCGAGAGAGAGAGAGAGAGAGAGAGCTGACCTGTTTTCTGTGATGGTGGTGCCCTCCACTAAGTCAGAGGGGGAATAGCGCCAGAATGTCTGCCACAGCTTCTCTATTAGACTGAACTGGAGGTTCACCACCACATCCAGAATGGCCTGCAAGAGAGACATGGTCAGCATCACACAACTGAGCTGAATAACTATTCACAGTCAAACTGATTAGTGTGGATGAGCTGGTGTGGATCAATGAAGATGAAGACTTGTAAATATCATGCATGCCAAAGAAAGCCCCCATTCATCTGCACATGGGGGACGATTCAGACTTGGAAAATCTGTGCCTTTTCTTCTTTTTTTTGATTCAAGAACTTCTCAGTAGTTGGTATTAAGACTTACCTTATGGGTGTGGCTCCCTTGCGCATACTGAATACATTCAATTCAACTGCTGAAAATCCCTCACTCTTGCTGGCCAATAGATTATCTCGTGGAGTGTTCGCTCAATAGGGTTTTCAGTACATTTATCTAAAGCCATCCATTTAAGATTAAAAAATACTCTGATCTTGTAGATTACTTAGGGTTGGGAATGTATTTATGAATTTTTTTTTTTAAGGTCGAGGAGAGCCTTTACACACTAAATATATTGTTGAATAAAACAATACAGTGGTTTGATTCATCCTGTGAGTTGCCATATTCAATCCATGAATTATTGGAAGGTGAGAAAAGTGTACAACAGTGGGGGTCAGTGCCGTTTAAGATGAGGGAGGACAATATTTGTTTTTATGAGCATGGCCTTATTTTTATTACAGCATATTGGATGACTGTTATTCATATTCCATTCACCCAGCTCAATGTAACATCAATAGGTCTAGGCTACTACATAATACTAAAATTTTCCCTATACCCATCATAAGGTTGCTACAACCTAGCCTATGAATGAAAGTTTAGAACGCAGGTGCACACAGGTCGAGAAAGATTTCAGGTGACAGACAGTGACACATTCAATACAGCCTTGCACACTCTTGCCTGCATCTAGCTGATTTAGGGTGTAATCATTAGTTTAAAAGTTGCAAACAAGTTTCATTTGGACAAATTCACATATGTTTATTCCCATTTAATTCCGTAAGCTTCTGTTTAAGAACGTTTTTCAACAGAATCACCTCATTGTATTCCTTCTCGCATCTATGCGCTCTCCTCTTCTCACCGTTTCCCTTCACTTGTGGACTTCAATGACCAATAAAGCTGTAGATATAAAAAAAAACTTTCCAAGCCAAACCTTCATATCATAACCGCTACTCACAGCCTACATCGTTGTCACCATATTAGCTAAAGTAACGTCATAGTCAGCATAGCTAATAGAATTAACGGGTTAGTAAACCGGCTACAATCATGCTGTACAGTTAGTAAGCAGTTACACCTGTGGGCCGCCGGTGGCAATACACTTGTAAAACTAAAAGCTTACCTTGACACGGAACCCAAACCGGCTGCATGCGTGCGCTATCGTGCATAAATGTATTTTGTCCCCCTACACCAAACGCGATCACGACACGCAGGTTAAAATACCAAAACAAACTCTGAACAAATGACATTAATTTGGGGACAGATCGAAAAGCATTAAACATGTATGGCAATTTAGCTAGTTAGCTTGCACTTGCTAGCTAATTTGTCCTATTTAGCTAGCTTGCTGTTGCTAGCTAATTTGTCCTACGATATAAACATTGAGTTGTTATTTTACCTGATCTGCACAAGGTCCTCTACTCCGACAAATTAATCCACACATAAAACGGCCAACCGAATCGTTTCTAGTCATCTCTCCTCCTTCCAGGCCTTTTCATCGTTGAACTTATATGGTGATAGGCATCTAAACTTGAATAGTATTACCACGACTACCGGCAAAACAGTTAGTCTTTCAATCACCCACGTGGGTATAACCAATGAGGAGATGGCACGTGGGTACCTGCTTCTATAAACCAATGAGGAGATGGAAGAGGCAGGACATTCAGCACGATCTGCGTCAAAAATAGAAAGGAGTTCTATTTTAGCCCGTGGCATCGCAGATGCTCGTTGGCGCGTGCGAGCAGTGTGGGTGCAATAATTGAATAACATGGATTTCTACATTTATTTTGCGACGCACGCAACGTGTCCGGTCTGGTCAGCATGTGATTTGTAAAAGTTCCCGTGTTGGATAGTCATAGCCAGCTAACATAGCATCTCTCTGTTTGAGTAGGCTAAACTAGCTAGCTGCATTTGCTAGCTAAGTAATTGAAAGTAAAACAAATGTATAAAAAAAGACTCTTGAATTTGTTCAAAACTGTTCAACTTTTGTCTTTCTCTTTGAGTCTACTACTTACCACATTTTATTACCAGTTAGCTGGTAGCTTATGCTATCAGTACTAGATTTTTTATGTATTTTTTTATTTTACCTTTATTTAACTAGGCAAGTCAGTTAATAAGAACAAATTCTTATTTACAACGATGGTCTAGGAACAGTGAGTTAACTGCCTTGTTCAGGGGCAGAACAACATATTTTTACCTGGTCAGCCAGGGGATTCGATCCTTTCAGTTACTGGCCCAACGCTCTAACCACTAGGCTACCTGCCGCCCCTCATTCTCTGATCCTTTGATTGGGTGGACAACATGTCAGTTCATGCTGCAAGAACTCTGATAGGTTGGAGGATGTCCTCCGGAAGTTATAATTACTGGGCAAGTCTATGGAATGGGGTGAGAACCATGAGCCTCCTAGGTTTTGTATTGAAGTCAATGTACCCAGAGGAGGACGGATACTAGCTGTCCTCCGGCTACACCATGGTGCTACCTTACAGAGTGCTGTTGAGGCTACTGTAGACCTTCATTGCAAAACTGGATATTTTTTTAAATATTTCACTAATTACATTTTTATGCAATTCACTGAGGATGGTCCTCCCCTTCCTCCTTTGAGGAACATCTACAGGTGTACAATAGGGTTGAACAACTGTCCTACAAAATCAACCCTAATCCTCACTAATCATGGAACAGTGATGACAACGGTCCAGTTGATGTGAACCGTGCACCAGGCTCTAGGTTTAAACTGCTATGGGTGGTCTGTGTCTCAAATTATTGCAAAACTTGTAATACAGTGCATTCGGAAAGTATTCAGACCCCTGACTTATGTATTAAATTGTTTTTTTCCCCTCATCAATCTACACACAATACCCCATAATGACAAAGCAAAAACAGGTTTTTAGAATTTTTCGCTAATGTAATTAAAAATTAAAAACTGAAATGTCACATTTACATAAGTATTCAGATCCTTTACTCAGTACATTGTTGAAGCACCTTTGGCAGCGATTACAGCCTCGAGTCTTATTGGGTTGTCTTCTTACACACCTGTATTTGGCACACCTGCATTTGGAGAGTTACTCCCATTCGTCTCTGCAGATCCTCTCAAGCTCTGTCAGGTTGGATGGAGAGTGTCACTGCACAGCTATTTTCAGGTCTCTCCAGAGATGTTCGATCGGGTTCTATTCTGGGTTCTGGCTGGGCCACTCAAGGACATTCAGAGACTTGCCCCGAAGCCACTCCTGCATTGTCTTGGCTGTGCGATTAGGGTCTTTGTCCTGTTGGAAGGTGAACCTTTGCCCCAGTCTGAGGTCCTGAGTGCTCTGGAGCAGGTTTTCATCAAGGATCGCTGCACTTTACTCTGTCCATCTTTCCCACGATCCTGAGAAACACTTGAGCTCTGTCAGAGTGACCATTGGGTTCCTGGTCACCTCCCTGACCAAGGCCCTTCTCCTCCGATTGCGCAGTTTGGCAAGGCGTCCAGCTCTAGGAAGAGTCTTGGTGGCTCCAAACTTCTTCCATTTAAGAATGATGGAGGCCACTGTGTTCTTGGGGACCTTCAATGCTGCAGACATTTTTTGGTACCATTCCCCAGATCTGTGCCTCGATACAATCCTGTCTCGTATCTCTATGGGCAATTCCTTCGACCTCATGGCTTGGTTTTTGCACTGACATGCACGGACAACTGTGGGACCTTATGTAGACAGGTGTGTGCCTTTCCAAATCATGTCCAATCAATTGAATTGACCACAGGTGGACTCCAATCAAGTTGTAGAAACATCTCAAGGATGATCAATGGAAACAGGATGCACCTGAGTTCAATTTCGAGTCTCATAGCAGAGGGTCGGAATACTTATGTAAATAAGGCATTTCTGTTTTTTATTTGAAAATTTCTAAAAACCTGTTTTCGCTTTCTCATTATAGGGTATTGTGTGTAGATTGATGGATTTTTAAAAATGTAATCAATTTTATAATAAGGCTGTAACGTAACAAAATTTGGAAAATGCACTGTATGTTAACATAATATGATCCATTATTGCTAGCGACTGAGGAATAACCACATGGATGTGATAGAAGAAAGAAAGTTAAACTAATCATGTAATGGAATAATGCAAAAATGTAGGCTACAAATTTAAGGGAACTAACACTAAAGTGACAGTTATAAATGTATGTGAGTATTACTGGCGGTGGCTACTGATAGTGGCTAATATGATAGGCTACAATATGATAGGCTATAATATGATAGGCTACAAATAGGAAACAGAGAAAGTTGGGGTATAAGATTAAAACATCGAGAGTGCACAAAGGTTAAATTTGTTGCGACATTGCGCACATTGTTGCCCTGTGACCAGTAGGCTACCCATCTGGGTTACGTCTCCAAGTTGAATCCCGGCAAGCTAAAAAAGCCATACAATCAAAATTCTGCATAACGTCACAGCATTTATACTTCACTCTGTGTAAGGGGCAGACATACCTGTCATGCTGATATGGGTTTCAGTTCACTGCCATATGACTAGTTTCACATTAAATCTCTCCGCATTTGTCAATCATCTCTCTGTTATTTGAATGAAGAAAAGATGGAGGAAAAGAAGACTCAGATCAGGCTGCCTTTTGAGATTCCGTAGGCAAGCGAGTAAACTCCCACTGCCATCAATACTACTTGCTAACATGCAATCATTGGAAAATAAAATAGATGACCTAGGATTATGATTATCCTACCAACGGGACATTAAGAACTGTAATATCTTATGTGTCACCGAGTCGTGGCTAAACGATGACATAGATAATATAGAGCTGGAGGGATTTTCAATGCACCGGCAGAGCAGAGAAGCTACGTCTGGTAAGACGAGGGGTGGGGGTGTGGGTCTTTATGTCAATAACAGCTGGTGCGCAATATCTAATATCAAAGAAGTCTCGAGGTATTGCTCGCCCAAGGTCGAGTACCTCATGATAAGCTGTAGACCACACCATCTACCAAGAGAGTTCTCATCTATATTATTCGTAGCTGTCTATTTACCACCACAAATCAATGCCGGCACTAAGACCACACTCAACGAGCTGTATAAGGCCATAAGCAAACAAGAAAATGCTCACCCAGAAGCGCTGCTCCTAGTGGCCAGGGACTTTAATGCAGGCAAACTTAAATCAGTTTTACCAAATTTTTACCAGCATGTCACATGTGCAACCAGAGAGAGAGAAAAAAGACCACCTTTACTCCACACACAGAGACGCATACAAAGCTCTCCCCCGCCCTCCATTTGGCAAATCTGACCATAATTCTATCCTCCTGAGTCCTGCTTACAAGCAAAAACTAAAGCAGGAAGTACCAGTGACTCGCTCAATACGGAAGTGGTCAGATGACATGGATGCTACGCTACAGGACTGTTTTGCTAGCACAGGCCGGAGTATGTTCCGGGACTCATCCAATGGCATTGAGGAGTATACCACCTCAGTCACCGGCTTCTTCAATAAGTGCATCGACAACGTCGTCCCACAGTGAACGTATAAACATATCCCAACCTGAAGTCATGGATTACAGGCAACAGCTGGATCAAGCTAAAGGCTAGAGCTGCTGCTTTCAAGGAGCGGGACACTAATCCCGCTATGCCCTCAGACGAAACATCAAACAAGCAAAGTGTCAATACAGGATTAAGTTTGAATCCTACTACACCGGCTCTGATGCTCGTTAGATGTGGCATGGCTTGAAAACTATTACGGACTACAAAGGGAAACCCAGATGCGAGCGGCCCAGTGACGCGAGCATACCAGACGAGCTAAATGCCTTTTATGCTCGCTTCGAGGCAAGCAACACTGAAGCATGCACGAGCGCACCACAGTCTGGATGACTGTGTGATAACGCACTCCGTAGCCGATGTGAGCAAGACCTTTAAGCAGGTTAACATTCACAAAATTGTGGGGCCAGATGATTACCAGGAAGTGTACTCAAAACATGCACGGACCAACTGACAAGTGTCTTCACTGACATTTCCAACCTCTCCCTGAATGAGTCTGTAATACCTACATGTTTCAAGCAGACCACCATAGTCCCAGTGCCCAAGGAAGCGAAGGTAACCTGCCTAAATGATTACCTCCCCGTAGCACTCACGTCGGTAGCCATGCAGTGCTTTGAAGGCTGGTCATGGCTCACATCAACACCCTCCTCCCGGATACCATAGACACACTCCAATTCGCATACCGCCCCAACAGAGAATGCTGTTCATTGACTACAGCTCAAGGTTCAACACCATTAATGCCCACGAAGCTCATCACTAAGCTAAGGACCCTGGGACTAAACACCTCCCTCTGCAACTGGATCCTGGATTTCCTGACAGGCTGCCCCCGGGTGGTAAGGGTAGGCAACATGTCTGCCACGTTGATCCTCAACACCGGGGCCCCTCAGGATTGTGTACTTAGTCCCCTCTGGACTCCCTGTTCACCCACGACTGCGTGGCCAAACACGACATGCCAGGACAACAACCTCTCCCTCAATGTGAGCAAGACAAAGGAGCTGATGGTGGACTACAGGAAAAGGCGGGCCGAACAGGCGCTACAGAGGGTAGTGCGTAAAGCCCAGTACATCACTGAGGCCAAGCTTCCTGCAATCCAGGACCTATATAATAGGCGGTGTCAGAGGAAAGCCCATAAAATTGTCAGAGAATCCAGTCCCCCAAGTCATAGACTGTTTTCTCTGGAGTGCCAAGTCTAGGAACAAAAGGCTCCTTACCAGCTTTATCCCCAAGCCATAAGACTGCTGAACTAATCAAATGGCCACTGGACTATTTCATTGCCCCCCCATTTGTTTTGTACACTGCTGCTACTCACTGTTTATTATCTATGCATGGTCACTTCACCCTTACCTACATGAACAAATTACCTCTAACCTGTACCCCTGCACACTGACTCGGTATCCCCTGTATGTAGACTCGTTATTACTATGTTACTTGTTATTATTTTGTAGTTTAGTTTATTTGGTAAATATTTTCTTAACTCTTCATGAACTGCACTGTTGGTTAAGGGCTTGTAAGTACGCATTTCACTGTAAGGTCTACACTTGTTGTATTCGGCGCATGTGACAAAGTTTGATTTGATTTGTAGATACACCTCCATCTTCTGCAATCTCCACCCCAAACTAATACCTGTTGGGCACATTCGATTCCCCTTGCTTAAGATCAAGGTCAGAATGTGTGCAGAGAGGAAAGTGCATGAAAATAGAATGAAGTTCCATTTACATGCGTGTACCTGGTCTGAATTTACCCCGTAGAGAATAATACAAACTTTCCTGTAGAACTTTGTTAGAGGTGATGGATAATCTCTGACCTCACAGTGCTCTCTGTATAGTGACTGGAGAGCTTTGATGTCGTCTGGGCCGATGTTCTCCACGTTGGTCTCTCCCAGGTCCAGCTCCACAAAGTCTGGCAGCGCCCGGGATGCGTCTGTCAGGGAGAGACGCATAGAAATCAGACAAGGTCAACAACAACTCACGTTATGAATCCAGTTTAAAGCAGAGGAACACAGGGGTAGATATTTAACAAGGAAATACTGAAGGCTGAGAAAATCCTATCAGTGGTTCATTGCAGAATATAACCCGACAGGGGAACCCTTACAGCACTCAGCGGAGGAGCACTTTCATGAAGTGGTATCAAAACGTATTAATAACAAGGGAACATCAAACAGTAGCAATCTATTGATGCTGAAAGTCACTTAGTCAGTCTAAACACACAGAAATATACACACCGCTCACTCACCCAGGTACTGCTGGTGGTGCTGGCTCTGTGCAATGACGGTCTGCTCCGCTGCACTGGGGGTGTGCTGGCCACCGCCTGAGAAGTTCTCCCCAGACACACCATCAACCTTCTGCACCGGCTTAAACCTACAAGGACAATGCCTCAGTCAGTACTGTTTGTATATGTACACTGAGTATACCAAGCATTAGGAACACCTTCCTAACATTGAGTTGAGCACCCTTTTCCCCTCAGAACAGTCTCAATTCATCGGGGCATGGACTCCACAAGGTGTCAAAAGCGTTCAACAGGGATGCTGGCCCGCGTTGACTCCAATTTGTTTATTGTTTTATTTCACCTTTATTTAACCAGGTAGGCCAGTTGAGAACAAGTTCTCATTTACAACTGCGACACATTGTTACGTTACAGCCTTATTCTAAAATGCATAAAAAAATATTTAAAAATCCTCAATCTACACACAATACCCCATAACAAAAAAGCGAAAAACAGTTTTTTAAATAAACTGAAATACCTTATTTACATAACTATTCAGACCCTTTGCTATGAGACTCGAAATTGAGCTCAGGTGCATCCAGTTTCCATTGATTATCCTTGAGATGGTTCTACAACTTGATTGGAGTCCACATGTGGTAAATTCAATTGATTGGACATGATTTGGAAAGGCACACACCTGTCTATATAATGTCCCATAGTTGACAGTGCATGTCAGAGCAAAAACCAAGCCATGAGGTTGAAGGAATTGTCCGTAGAGCACCGAGACAGGATTGTGTCGAGATCTGGAGAAGGGTACCAAAAAATGTCTGCAGCATTGAAGGTTCCCAAGAACACAGTGGCCTCAATCATTCTTAAATGGAAGAAGTTTGGAACCACCAAGACTCTTCCTAGAGCTGGACACTCGACCAAACTGGGCAATCGGGGGAGAAGGGCCTTAGTTAGGCAGGTGACCAAGAACCCGATGGTCACTCTGACAGAGCTCTAGAGTCCCTCTGTGGAGATGGGAGAACCATCCAGAAGGACAACCATCTTTTCAGCACTCCACCAATCAAGCCTTTGTGGTAGAGTTGCCAGACAGAAGCCACTCCTCAGTAAAAGGCACATGACAGCTCGCTTGGAGTTTGCCAAAAGGAACCTACTGGACTCTAACCATGAGAAACACGATTCTCTGGTCTGATGAAACCAAGATTGAACTCTTTGGCCTGAATGCCAATTAGCTTTGGTCTTGTCTGGAGGAAACCTGGCACCATCCCTATGGTGAAGCATGGTGGTGGTAGCATCATTCTGTGATGCTTTTCAGCGGCAGGAACTGGGAGACGAGTCAGGATCAAGTGAAAGATGAACAGAGCACAGAGAGAGAGAGATCCTTGATGAAAACCTGCTCCAGAGCGCTCAGGACAACAACCCTAAGCACACAGCTAAGACAATGCAGGAGTGGCTTCGGGACAAGTTTCTGAATGTCCTTGAGTGACCCAGCCAGAGCCCAGACTTGAACCCGATCGAACATTACTGGAGACTTGCATTGAAGTTCCCCATCCAACCTGACAGAGCTTGAAAGGATCTACAGAGAAGAATGGGAGAAACTCCCCAAATACAGGTGTGCCAAGCTTGTCGTGTCATACCCAAGAACACTCGAGGCTGTAATCGCTGCCAAAGGTGCTTCAACAAGGTAATGAGTAAAGGGTCTGAATACTTACTGAAATGTGTTATTTCAGTTTTAGTCTTTTTATATACATTTGCAAACATTTCTAAAAACCAGTTTTTGCTTTGTCATTATTGGGTAATGTGTGTAGATTGTTGAGGGAAAAAAAAACAATTTGATCAATTTTAGAGTAAAGCTGTAACGTAACAAAATGTGGAAAAGGTAAAGGGGTCTGAATACTTTCCGAATGCACGTATTGTACCTCTGTTTCTGTTGGACAGGCTGCTGTCTGAGGGCCATGTACTGCATGTCCTCCTGCAGTCTGTTGAGAGGAGAGTCCGGCTTCAGCCGGATCCCATAGTAGTGGTACTTTGAGTTCCCTCCAACACTGCAACACACACACACACACACACACACACACACACACACACACACACACACACACACACACACACACACACACACACACACACACACACACAGACAGCACACAAAACAGACAGTTTCAGTGTTTCCCTATATTAATTTAGCAGTCTAAAATATTTAAATGTGTTTTTTATTACATTTTTTAAAACATTTTTTAATTCATGCTGTAATACCAAACAGGAAATCATAATGAAGACAACCAAGGAAAAAGGAAAGGACAAGACTAAACTGAAGGCGTCAGAGGAGAGTTAGGGAGAGCAGAACTGGGGGACTTGAGATGCAGTGACAGGATAGAGAAGGAGAGGAGGGGGTGCAAGGTGCAGAGGGAGTTATCAGAACGTGTCTGTCCTCTCAGTAGCTCACCTTGTGCCGAGGCGTCGCGTGCGTAGCCCCATGAAGATGGAGCGGATGAGCTTGCCGAAGGAAGCGGCGTTGACCGGGTCCAATTTCTGCTCCTGGCAGTGGCGCAAGTAGTGGTTGTAGAGGGTGGAGCGAGGCAGACTCACCCCCTCCGCAGTCTCATAGTTATCCAGTAGCCATTGCAGCTGTGGGGGAGAAAAGATATTCTGTCAATTACACACATGTATGTCATTACACCTCTCTGTAATCCACAGCAGATGCATGTTTCACCCCCCACTTGTCTGTAAATACTAACACCCCCTTCCCTAGCTTTAAAAGCACAATTAACTAAAGCAGCGAAAAATTAAAATTGGAGCACAGGAAGAACCCCCACCACCATAGAGAGAAAGAGAGGGAGATGCAAAGGGAGAGTTCTGGAGGTACTAGAGAGTGAGAACAGCTATAGAGGGCAGGCAGGCGAGGCGTTTAGAGTGGCGACTTACATGGCTGTTGAGCAGCGAGCTTCTCTGACTGGATAAACCTTCAGTCTTTTGGAGCGTCTCAATCGCCATTTCAATCTGATAGACCAAGGAGCAAAAAATAGAAGGAAAAACAAAAACAACAAAGGAAAAGGTTGCACTAGAATACTGACACAGTACTGACACACATAGAAAATCAGAAAAATCCAGAACAGCTCCGAAAGCAAGCGTCACCCAAACTAATGCCAAAAGCCCAGCATAGCAAAGTCAGTTTAAACTTAAATTCACCTGTCTTTTGAATTACATTTCCCATTGTCTTAATGAAGCAGAGTGCTAACAGAAAGTCAAGCGGCACATAGCCTAGTGGTTAGAGCGTTGGGCCACTAACCGAAAGGTTGCTGGATCAAATCCCGGAACAGACAAGGTAACAACCTCTTGTTCTGCCCCTGAATAATGTAATTAACCCACTGTTCCCCGGTAGGCTGTCATTGTAAATAAGAATTTGTTCTTAACCGACTTGCCTAGTTAAATAAAGGTTACATAAATAAACAAGCGCCACAGTAATCAGAAGCTGTGAAACTACCATTTTCAGCCACCAGAGGAGAGCGGAGACCTCACTGCGCATGTTGGAGCAGACCAATTTTTTCAAGTCCTTTCAAAGTGTTGTATTATAGTTCAAAAAAATTTGTCAGACTTGCGACTCCATGTCGACTGCACGAACTTTACAAAAATGATGTGATCAAAGGTCATGCAGTTTTTGATGAAGTCGCTGCAGTTGCTTCTCACTTGCATTGTGGGAGGCACTATGTGTCAACCAATCATTAGGTTGTTTTTGTTGGACCCGTCTCAAAATACACATCTGCCAAGTAAAATAGTCGATTTACATGACAGTACGATACATTGTGGCTGGTTCCATCAGATAACCTGGCACACGGTAGCCCTTTGCCCTATGCTAACCTCACCAGATGACAGTGATGATTTCCTGGAACAGGTTCTACATCAGCCAATTACAAATGTTGACATAGATAGAGGTGAACAAACGCTTTTCCATAACAGCGTCCTTAACAAAGTCAAGCACTCTTGTTATCACCCTACAGATGGCAGTATTGCAATAATAGTGTTAAGTTATTTTAAAGAACCCACATTTGCAAGCATCCACACTAGAGGAAAGTTTGATGTTTATCGTTCTACAGTACACCTGTCAATCAACTGATCAACACACCCTACTGCACGCTGTAG
Source organism: Oncorhynchus tshawytscha (assembly GCF_018296145.1). Lineage (NCBI taxonomy): Eukaryota > Metazoa > Chordata > Actinopteri > Salmoniformes > Salmonidae > Oncorhynchus > Oncorhynchus tshawytscha. The sequence goes on from NC_056448.1 coordinate 11,532,285, forward strand.
GCCTACTAATAAGGTGGTAACAAGGTCATTCCGTGCTTTCAGGGTGTCTTCATTGTCATAGTGACAACTGCTAATAATCCCATTGAAAAATAACTTTAAAAAACGGTATTTAAATGTATTAACTCAACAGCACTTGATTTACATCGCCAGCACATATTTTACAGCATGTCTCTGCTTGCCTCGTTGCTCAAGTGTGAGTCCTTGATTGTGTAAGGCGTGGATAGAAAGACGAGCTGATCAACTTCTCTCTTCGACGATTCATATTTCGTCTTACTGCTAGCTTAGCACAGAACATGACAACCCAGGAACAAACCTTCCCCCATGCAGGTCAACTATTCCATAGGGCAGCCTTGGCTTTCAGGCCTGTGAGGTGAAAGCCTAGTAGAGGATACCCGTAGCGATTACGCCCTCGTCTGGCAAGGAGACACTTTCTACGAATGTAACCTACAACTTGTCGTTTACCTTACATTTGATGCAAATGACAAAAATGAAATGGTATGTTCTGTTAGTCATTCCAATCACGTGTTTTCACCAGAGAAGCTTTTCCCCAAACAGCCTATTACAAGCACATTTATAACAAAACAACCTAAAATCACTCACTTCACATGGCTTGGAGGGGTGGCACAAATGTAAAACCACATATTAGGCCTACACTAATTGTGGTAGTGTGTTGGCAAAACCTTGTAAATGAAGATTACGAAAATATATTTTATGAGGAGTTTCTTGTTAGAGTCCCTCTTCCAGACGACACATAAGCTACTGGCAGTGCTACATAAATAATATTTGCTATATTACATAGACATGTAGGCTATACTTACATGTACAATGTTTTATATGCGTTTTTATAATCATCTACTTTGTCACATATGAGTTATTTGACTTGAGGACCAACAATGGAGCGATTTTTCCTCAAATAAAAACCTTGCCGTCTCTGGGCTTACTGCCTTAGTGGATCACGCCACAAATTAATGTTAGCAGTAAGGGTAAATTACAGCTACACTATATATACACACAAAACTATGTGGAGACCCCTTGAAATTTGTGTATTGCTGACATGTGTATATTAGAACAAGACAGGTGTATAAAATCGAGCACACAGCCATGCAATCTCCTTAGGCAACATTGGCAGTAGAATGACCGTACTGAAGAGCTCAGTGATTTTCAACGTGGCACCATCATAGGATGCCACCTTTCCAACAAGTCTGTTTGTAAAATTGCTACCTTGCTAGAGCTTCCCCAGTCAACTGTAAGTGCTGTGAAATGTCTAGGAGCAAAAACAGGTCAGCTGCGAAGTGGTAGGCCACACAAGCTCAAAGAATGGGACCGCCAAGTGCTGAAGTGCGTAAAAATCGTTTGTCCTCAGTTGCAACTCACTACCGAGTTCCAAACTGCCTCTGGAAGCAATGTCAGCAAAATAACTGTTCATCTGGAGCTCCCTGAAATGTGTTTCCCTGGCCGAGCAGCCACACACAAGCCTAAGATCACCATGCGCAATGCCAAGTGTCAGCTGGAGTGGTGTAAAGCTTGCCGCCATTGGACTCTGGAGCAGTGGAAACGCGTTGAATCACGCTTCACCATCTGGCAGTCCGACGGACGAATCTGAGTTTGGCGGATGCCAGGAGAACGCTACCTGCCCCAATGCATAGTGCCAACTGTAAAGTTTGGTGGATGAGGAATAATGGTCTGGGGCTGTTTTTCACGGTTTGGGCTAGGCCCCTTAGTTCTAGGCCCCTTAGTTCCCCGTTTCAGCATGACAATGCCCCCATGCACAAAGCGAGGTCCATACATAAATGGTTTGTCGAGATCGGTGAGGAAAAACTTGACTGGCATGCACAGACGTTGACCTCAACCCCATCGAACACCTTTGGGATGAATTGGAACACCGACTGCGAGCCAGGCCTAATCGCACAAGATCAGTGCCCGACCTCACGAACACTCTTGTTGCTGAATGGAAGCAAGTCCCCGCAGCAATGTTCCAACATCTAGTGGAATGCCTTCCCAGAAGAGTGGAGGCTGTTATTACAGCAAAGGTCGGGACTGACTCCATATTAATACCCATGATTTTAGAATGAGATGTTTGACGAGCAGCTGTCCACATACTTTTGGTCATGTAGGGTATTTGACAAGACCTCGAGCGTCAGAGATTTTATTTATTTATTTTTTACAATTTGCGAATATACAACGAATATACAACGTACATGTTGTACAATCCTCTTACATCTTTATTGCTGTGAAAGAACATGAATGTGTCAAATATATGCGAAAACGTGAACCTTTTGTCTATCGTTAGTACTAATAGCTAGTAGTCTAGTCAAGGATGCCTCGATGCAATATTGGAACAAAACATTTTGTTACAGACCAATGGAACAAAAGTGAATCTTGAATTTTAAGGTTTAAAATATCCCTCTGGTGGCCAGGGTTGATTTTAAAAAATGCCATTGGTTGGTGGATATAAAGTCTAAGGTCTTTGACAGGAAATAATCAGGAAATAATCACGGTCATCTGGTGAGGTTAGCATAGGGCTAACGTGTGCCAGATTATCTGATGGGACTAGCTACAATGTAGCGTTGTATCAAAATCGACGATTTTAACTGCCTGATGAACAGTTTTAGATTGAGAAATTGTTTACATTTAAACTGTTTCTAATGTTTGCAAGTATGACCCCGTTATGATTTCAGTTTGTGAGTGTGTGATATGGGGGTATAAAGTTTTGTGACATTTATACAGGAAAGCGTTTAGAAATAACAGCAGCTTTGTTGACACTGCCATGTTGGTCTGAGCCTTGCTGTTGGAAAACCCCTACAGTGTCTGACTTTCGGCTGTCGAAGATGCAACTCCCTGACTTCACTCGCCGACTTCCCTCTACGGTAGTCTTCGTTATGCTTACTGCTCAAACACACCCATTGTGTTTTGTCTTAAAAGCTTCACGACACAGTAAAGCAGTACTAACAAATATGATTTAATATTTATTTTAATCTTTAGTTAAAACACAGCACGAGAGGAAATTCCAATTTACAGCACTGGAAGGGTAGATACCTATAGAAAGTACTAGCTGAGAAGACCACAGGACAGAGCGAGACTGGACTAAATAACACATTCTCAGACACTGACATAAAGTAGCTAAGTGGTACTATAGTTACTCAAGAAAGGCTTCAGATATGCATTATGACAGGCAGGAGAGAGTGGCCTGACAGACAGACAGACTGACAGGACGAGAAGAGTAAGTAAAGGGGGGCCGTACACTCACAGTGGACGGGGAGGCTCGGGTAGTCTGGGTGGCTGGGTGGGGGGCAGAGTTGTCCATGGAGTTGCCCCCGATGAGGTAGGCTCCAGAGCTGCTGATGATCTGCCCCCCGGCCAGACCCATGGTCAGACCCCCGTTCCCCCCTCCATTGTTGGCCATGCCATGGGACGACACCACTGTAGACACCTCGGATGAGCTGCCCTGCGTGTCAAAGTAGCTCCCTCCACTGTTCTGGCTGTACACCTGGGGCTCGGAGTACGAGTACGTCCGTCTGGGCAAAAACAATGGAGGGAAAAGTTAGGAATTTCCCCCAGGAGTGATAGGTCAGGATAATACCTTTTACATAAAGGAAAGTTTGAATGGTGCTAGAGTGCCTATTTGATGTGAATTAGTGGTGCCATTCTGAGCCTTCACGGGAAGGCAATATTCCTGTGTTAATGAAAGTGGAGTTTCCATAGTTACACAAATCACCTGAGGAGTCGCCGTGCCGACAGAGATTTGTGTGATTGTCGTTTTCCTCTGCAGTGACTCAGACCATTACCTTGGCCTCTGATATAATGACACCCTTCAGTGCCTTGACACAACAGGTGTTGTGGACCAGAAACATATTCTCTCTCTCAGACCTTTATATACATTCCCCTACATATACATTTGGGACAGTGATGCTAAAACTTTAAAATGTGGCTCTATACTCCATTTTGGATATGAGATCAAATGTTTCATATGAAGCGACAGTACAGCATGTCACCTTTTACTTGAGGATATTTTCATACATATCTGTTTCACCGCTAAGAAATGAATGCACTTTATGCATATTCAATAGGAGTGCATATTCAATACGGGAAATGCATATTCAATAGGAGTGTGTGCATGTATTGAGATATTGAGCTTGATTTGGCTGCTTTCATGGGGCTACAGAGGGAAAAAACTATTAGCTTCCCTTCCATTTGGGACTTATTTTATTATACGGCTGAACAAGGTTTGCATAAAAGAAGCAATCTCCTATTTTATTTTAAAAAGTGTGCGCTGTCTCTCAAGACCCAGTAAAGAAGTAATTCACACACACAGTCAAGTTGCTCTGAACTTAATTAATAAAGTTTGTGGTGACAATCGGCATATTTTGCATTATGGTTTGCACAAAAAAGTACTAGGGCAGTAAATTGATGTTCGCTTCAGCTGTAAGCTAGCAAGAAAAGTTAGCCTACACAACTGGAAGCTAACAGTTTCTTCTTGCATTGTAAAGCATTCTAGCCTGTAACAGACATAGTTTTGCAAACAGTAATCAACAGTTTCAACATTGTGTTGAAACTGTGTGTTAGCTTCCATGCAGCATGAGTGGGAAGCTAACGTTACGCAGCCCAGACTCCCAGTGAGTGTAGTGGTTCAGGCTAGAGCTAGCAATGAGTAATTGGAGCAGGCAAAGTGCACTCGCGCTACAAAAGAGACATGGACTCGCTGATAAAAAGACTTGATCCTCTCTCAATCAGTAGACAAAGTGAGACACATTTGACAGAAGTGCTGAAAGAAACAAACATTTGAGTACCAAAATGTTTTTCATGTTCTAGTATCAAAAAGGTACCGAAGTTTCGGTATACCATGCAGAAATAATTTGGCCCCATATTCCTAGCACGCAATGACTACATCAAGCTTGTGACTACAAATTTGTTGGATTCATTTGGGTTATGTTTTGGATTATGTTGGGTTATGTTTTGGATTATGTTATGCCAAATAGAAATGAATGGTAAATAATGTATTGTGTCATATGTGATAATAATGCCTCTAACTTTTTCGCTCATTGGTCACGATTCATTCGTGATTATCCGTAATGGTAGCATCCACATTAATGTAGACGTGTTCAGAAATATATTATATAATGATTGACAATAAAAGTGACTCCAAAATGAGACAATACGTTATTTACCATTCATTTCTATTGGGCACAACATAATCCGAAACACAACATAAACAAACTGCAAATGAATCCAACAAACTTGTAGAGTAGCAAGCTTGACACAGTGTTTGTGTGCTAGGAATATGGGACCAAATACTAAACTTGACAAAATGAAATACATTATAAGTGAATTTGTCCACATACTTTACAATTGGGGCCAAGATACATAAAGTGCTTTCATTTCTAAACAGTGAAACAGATATGTAATAAAATACCCTCAAATAAAAAGGTGACATTCTGTACTCTCTTGTATATAATCCAAAGAACAGAAATCAGACAGCGCTCCGGCAAATAAACTTAAATTGACATATTTTTAGTGCAGTAATAAAAACGTCAATTTAAGTTTATTTACCAGAATGCTGTCCTATTTCTGTTCTCTCGCCTCATAAAACATATGATCTCAAATCCAAAGCCAAATTAAAAGCATCACTGTCCAAATAAATCTGTAGAGGAGTGTATAAAACTCATGCCGAAACTCTGGAGAAATACCAGGTTATGGAGGAAAGTTTAGGGCACCGGAATGACTCGTTGACAAATCATCTGAACGGTAAGAAATACCTCCTGCCCCTTTCTCATCTACTCTTTTGGTGTGTAGTGAATCTACTTCTAAACCCAATAGAACTGTGGAGGGGACAAGCAGCTGGTACTAACACACTGTTAACAGACTCAAATAGTAAGTGGGTGTGTGCTCAGCTCACTTCTTCTGTCCTGATTATTAGCCAGGCCTTGCCCCTCCATCAGAGACTGCTGTCGGTCGATTTGTGACTGTGTGTCACTCACTATGGGACAGCCCCAGCCTGTGGAGTGTGTACATAACCTTGTCCCCCGAGCCAAGGAGTGCGCAGCACTTATTCATACTCCTGGTCATCTCCAGGTGACTGCACACAATCACACAGTACTTCACTGTGCTGTTACTTACGCCCTCCGCACCCGCCATGTGTGTGTGGCAGAACTACTGCTGTGAAGTGACTTTAGCTGTTGCCGTTGACTACAGAGAAGACGATAAAACCACTGTATAGTGCCACTGCAGAGTGAGTGACAAAGGCAACGGTGGTTGAGCAACACTCACATGGTTCCGTTGGTGTAGACACCACTGTTCTCCTCCACATACTGCACCTGTGCTGGGTATACATGCTGAACCTGTTGAACAGTCTGGGTCTGCAACCGTAGGGCAACAAGTTAGAAACGACACACATATCAAACACATGCAAATGAAACACACGCAAATGAAACACACACACACAAACACACACACAGCCGTTTACCTGCTGCTGGACAGGCCCCTGAGAGGTCACCTGCTGGGCGGAGCCTGCGGGCTGCACAGGCACGGCGGTCTGGAGAGGGACAGTGGAGGCGGAGTCAGCGCCTGCCTCAGGGGTCTGCATGGCGCCTGCAGGAGAGAGAGGACACATTGGTCAACTGGGTACCACCAGAGCCATCGATGGAGGGGAGCACATTGATAGACGGACTATAGAGAACCACAAGCTCTTCTCTGGCATGGCACCAAAGTGGCAGAACAAAGTCCACTGCAAAGAACTCCACAAGAAACCTTTGTCTCAATTTGGTTTAGATGCACAGTACAGGACAATTTAAGTGCTAACTAAGGAATATCTGGGTCTGGGAGTATAAAATCGATATCACTCACAGAGACATGAATTCTAGATTATATCTATGGTATTACTGTACCCATGTTGACGAATGAACAGGGGCTGTAGTGGAGCGGGTCGAGAGTTTCAAGTTCCTTGGTGTCCACATTACCAACGAACTATCATGGTCCAAACACACCAAGACAGTCGTGAAGATGGTACGACAAAACCTTTTCCCCCACAGGAAACTGAAAAGATTTGGCATGGGTCCCCAGATCCTCTAAAAGATCTACAGCTGCACCATCGAGAGCATCCGGACCAGTTGCATCCCTGCCTAGTATGGAAACTGCTCGGCATAAGGCCCTACAGTGGGTAGTGCGTACGGCCAAATACATCACTGGGGCCGAGCTTCCTACCATCCAGGACCTACAGTTGAAGTCGGAAGTTTACATACACTTAGGTTGGAGTCATTAAAACTCGTTTTCAACCAGTCCACAAATTTCTTGTTAACAAACTATAGTTTTGGTAAGTCGGTTAGGACTATCGACCGATTAATCGGAATGGCCGATAAATTAGGGCCGCTTTCAAGTTTTTATAACAATCGGAAATCAGTATTTTTGGCCGCCAATTTTTATTATTTTATACCTTTATTTAACTAGGGAAGTCAGTTAAGAAACTATTCTTATTTTCAATGACGGCCTAGGAACGGTGGGTTAATTGCCTCGTTCAGGGGCAGAACGACAGATTTTCACCTTGTCAGCTCGGGGGATCCAATCTTGCAACCGTACAGTTAACTAGTCCAACGCAATAACGACCTGCCTCTCTCTCTCATTGCACTCCACAAGGAGACTGCCTGTTACGTGAATACAGTAAGCAAAGTTAAGTTGCTAGCTAGCATTAAACTTATCTTATAAAAACACAATCAATCATAATCACTAGTTAACTACACGTGGTTGATGATATTACTAGATATTATCTAGCGTGTCCTGCGTTGCATATAATCTGACTGAGCATACAAGTATCTAAGTATCTGACTGAGCGGTGGTAGGCAGAAGCTGCCGCGTAAAACATTCATTCAAACAGCACTTTCTTTGCGGTTTCCCAGCAGCTCTTCGTTGTGCGTCAAGCATTGCGCTGTTTATGACTTCGAGCCTATCAACTCCCGAGATGAGGCTGGTGTAACCGAAGTGAAATGGCTAGATAGTTAGCGGCGCTAATAGCGTTTCAAACGTCACTCGCTCTGAGCCTTCTAGTAGTTGTTCCCCTTGCACTGCATGGGTAACGCTGCTTTGAGGGTGGCTGTTGTCCTTGTGCTGGTTCGAGCCCAGGGAGGAGCGAGGAGAGGGACGGAAGCTATACTGTTACACTGGCAATACTAAAGGGCCTATAAGAACATCCAATAGTCAAGGTTAATGAAATACAAATGGTAGAGAGGGAAATAGTCCTATAATTCCTATAATAACTACAACCTAAAACTTCTTACCTGGGAATATTGAAGACTCATGTTAAAAGGAACCACCAGCTTTCATATGTTCTCATGTTCTGAGCAAGGAACTGAAACGTTAGCTTTCTTACATAGCACATATTGCACTTTTAAGTTCTTCTCCAACACTTTGTTTTTGCATTATTTAAAGCAAATTGAACATGTTTCATTATTTACTTGAGGCTAAATTGATTTTAATTATGTATTATATTAAGTTAAAATAAGTGTTAATTCAGTATTGTTGTAATTGTCATTTATTAATAAATAAAAATTGGCCGATTAATCGGTATCGCCTCTTTTGGTCCTCCAATAATCATTATCGACGTTGAAAAATCATAATCGGTCGACCTCTAGTTAGGACATCACTTTGTGCATGACACAAGTCATTTTCCCAACAATTGTTTACAGACAGATTATTTCACTTATAATTCACTGTATCACAATTCCAGTGGGTCAGAAGTTTACATACACTAAGTTGACTGTGCCTTTAAACAGCTTGGAAAATTCCATAAAATGGTGTCATGGCTTTAGAAGCTTCTGATAGGCTAATTTACATCATTTGAGTCAATTGGAGGTGTACTTGTGGATGTATTTCAAGGCCTATCTTCAAACACTTTGCCTCTTTGCTTGACATCATGGCAAAATCAAAAGAAATCAGCCAAGACCTCAGAAAAAAAATTGTAGACTCCCACAAGTCTGGTTCATCCTTGGGAGCAATTTCCAAATGCCTGACGGTACCAGGTTCATCTGTACAAACAATAGTACGCAAGTATAAACACCATGGGACCACGCAGCCGTCATACCGCTCAGGAAGGAGACGCCTTCTGTCTCCTAGAGATGAATGTACCTTGGTGCGAAAAGTGCAAATCAATCCCAGAGTAACAGCAAAGGACTTTGTGAAGATGCTGGAGGAAACAGGTACAAAAGTATCTATATCCACAGTAAAAACGAGTCCTATATCGACATAACCTGAAAGGCCACTCAGCAAGGAAGAAGCCACTGCTCCAAAACTGCCATAAAAAAGCCAGACTACGGTTTGCAACTGCACACGGGGACAAAGATTGTATTTTTTGGAGAAATGTCCTCTGGTCTGATGAAACAAAAATAGAACTGTTTGGCCATAATGACCATCTTTATGTTTGGAGGAAAAAGGGGGAGGCTTGCAAGCTGAATAACACCATCCCAAACCATGAAGCACAGGGGTGGCAGCATCATGTTGTGGGGGGGCTTTGCTGCAAGAGGGACTGGTGCACTTCACAAAATAAATGGCATCACAAGGATGGAAAATTATGTGGATATATTAAAGCAACATTTCAAGAATTCAGTCAGGAAGTTAAATCTTGGTCGCAAATGGTCTTCCAAATGGACAATGACCCCAGGCATACTTCCAAAGTTGTGGCAAAATAGCTTAAGGACAACAAAGTCAAGGCCATCACAAAGCCCTGACCTGAATCCTATGGAACATTTGTGGGCAGAACTGAAAAAGTGTGTGCAAGCAAGGAGGCCTACAAACCTGACTCAGTTACACCAGCTCTGTCAGGAGGAATGGGCCAAGATTCACCCAAATTATTGTGGGAAGCTTGTGGAAGGCTACCCAAAATGTTTGACCCAAGTTAAATAATTTAAAGGCAATGCTACCAAATACTAATTGAGTGTATGTAAACTTCTGACCCACTGGGAATGTGATGAAAGAAATAAAAGCTGAAATAAATCATTCTCTCTACTATTAGAGGCTCCTTAACAGCTTCTACCCCCAAGTCTTAAGCCTGCTGAACAATTAATCAAAATGGCCACCAGGATTATTTACATTGACACGCCCCCCACCTCCCTTTGTCTTCACACTGCTGCTACTCGCTGCTTATTACCTATGCATAGTCACTTTACCCCTACCTAAATATACAAAATAACTCTTCTAACCTGCACATTGACTCGGTACTGGAACCCCTTGTATATAGACTCATTATTGTTATTTTTATTGTGTTACTTTTTTAATTTGACTATTTTTACTTTAGTTTATTTGTAAATATTTTCTTAACCTCTTTCTTGAACTGCATTGTTGGTTAACGGCTTGTAAGTAAGCATTTCACGGTAAGGTCTACACCTGTTGAATTCGGCGCATGTGACAAATAAAATTGTCATTTGATTAGATGATTTGGTTCCTGGGAAGAAGCTTCTCTCAACCAATCATCTATGCACAACATGTACTAATACAGTCACAATACCATATCATCATTATTCTGTGGTATAATATGAATAAGAATACCGACTCTGTGTGTACAATAACTGTCCATTTGAGAGTCAGTGCTTAAGCAACTCATCACATTGACTGCACCGTTGTAATTCTGACTGCTGTGCTGCTAGAACAGGCAGCTGTGGCCAGCAGTACTGAATGTACTCAGGGTAGTGTATGAGTCAGTGGTCCGAGCAGAGAGCTCGTCTCCTGTCTCCGTGTTCACAGCAATAAAAAAACAGTTAATATTTAACAGCCCTAATGAGCTTATCTTTCTCTCTCTGCTCTCACAAATCTGTTCCCTTCACATCTTCCAACGATTTTTTATCATTCAGACATTTGTTGATTAATTCTTGCCAAACACATTTAGGCTAATTTTGTGAAAATGTGGTCGTATTTGTCAAACCACGGTTTTTACTTTGTTCTCACACCTCGGCATTGGAACACATGCATAGGTGTCCAAAAATGTAGCTGGTGTCAGAGATTTAGAATCCATCTTTATTGGCTAACGACCCAACCCTGAACACACAGAGCTACGGTGAGATGAGGACTTGGGCAGAGGGAGACATTCACAGTAAAGCAGCATGTAGGCTAATCATAGAACAGCCACCTCTCCTCCTCTTGCTCTGTCCTCCGCGGTGACCCCCCACACACTCCCCCTCATCTGCTGAACTTAGTTTCCATGACCAAGCCTCTCCTGGTTAATTAACCTGTCTCCTAAGAGCCCTGGATCTCTCCGGGGTCTGCCTGTCCTCCTCCACCCCCTCTTCTCTCCACCCTACTACTCATCCTCTCTATCTTCAGTGATATACCAGAGGTTGTGTTCAGATGCATTTCTCCCTTCATAGTGCATGATAGTACAGCACAGTATAGTGCATGATAGTACAGCACAGTATAGTGCATGATAGTACAGCACAGTATAGTGCATGATAATACAGCACAGTATAGTGCATGATAATACAGCACAGTATAGTGCATGATAATACAGCACAGTATAGTGCATGATAATACAGCACAGTATAGTGCATGATAGTACAGCACAGTATAGTGCATGATAATACAGCACAGTATAGTGCATGATAGTACAGCACAGTATAGTGCATGATAGTACAGCACAGTATAGTGCATGATAGTACAGCACAGTATAGTGCATGATAGTACAGCACAGTATAGTGCATGATAGTACAGCACAGTATAGTGCATGATAGTACAGCACAGTATAGTGCATGCACAGGGTGTCAATCAGCGTAGTTTCCTTTTAACTCAGGAGGCTGCATTGAATTGAATAGTATTTTCTTCCATCCTGTATTGTTAAAACACTAAAACAGTTGAGCACTGATTCAGACAGGTGGTTCTCCATGCTGTTCACAGAAAGAACCAGAGACCAGTCAGTCAGACCATTCCGCTCCTGTTCTGCCATCAGTCAGGACTTTCAAACTGAAACCGCTCAGTTGAAGGAACATAGTCTATACTTTGATGGTGCAGCAGGGGTTTAAGAAAAGTGTTCCCCTTGTTTCTATAATGTATTAGCCTACCATTTGATAAAACCAAAGACAGAAAGACTTAAACAATCCTGAAGAGCTCTCAGCATCCATTGAAGATTTAAAAAAATCCTGCATGATTCAAGACACTTATCGTTCCATCTGATATGGCCTTTTAATGTCGCTCAGCAAATTGCATATGTTCTGCTGGTAGCGTGACAACATGGTCTAAAAAGCTCCAAAAGCCCAGGTACCTGATCACAGGGCGATGCTAGTAGGAAGGCAGCAGACGACAGAAACGAACATGACAGTGACAACCAGTGCCAGGTAGGCCTGGGACGGTCATGGAATTTTGGATGACTGTTATTGGGCAGCCAAATGTTTGAATAGCCTATTTGCACATGTTCTCCTCTCCTCTGCTGCTGACTATATGTGATGCCATAGATATAGAATGAATAGAACGGGCATACCCATTCAAGGTCAATGATGGCATAATGGGTGGACTGGCCGCCATTGAGTGTACTCATAGGAGCAAAGCAGGAAGTAAAAAGAGGAAGTGTACCCATCAATATGTGCTGTTATTTGTTGATTCAACTCAACCGACATGACAAAAAATAATTCAATTTAAAAAAATATATGTTTTAACCTTTATTTAACTAGGCAAATCGGTTAAGAACAAATTCTTATTTTCAATGACGGCCTAGGAACAGTGGGTTAACTGCCTGTTCAGGGGCAGAACGACAGATTTGTACCTTGTCAGCTTGGGGATTTGAACTTGCAACCTTCCGGTTACTAGCCCAACGCTCTAACAACTAGGCTACCCTGCCGCCCCTATTGAATGAGCCACATCAGTTATTTGAATTAACATTCTACATTACCATTGAAATGATTGCATCCCAATACGAGGCAGCCATTGAGAGTGTATCCATGAGTTCACCAGTCAAATACTGTAGATGCCGTAAAGGAGTCAATGGAACACAGATAGTTCCATTGACCAGATTGGCTCACATTCAACTGATCTGACAAAGTGGATATTAGTCAAATCCGTCATGATTTATGAACTTCAACAAGTCTATTTTCAGGTTTAGAAGAAGTGACTGCTAAAAATGCCAAATGTATAAGCTGGTTAGCAGCAGTGGTAGAAGTGAGTCATTTTTAACTGTAATGCAGTTGATTAGTAATGATGACATGAACATGTGTTGGGGTTGACATCCATACAAGCATTAGACTCAGATTGTTACCTCAACATAGTGTGAAATACACATATAAACAATAGACTAAATGTAGCCTAATTTTGCTGGGGGGCAATGAGGAGACTAAGGATCTTTCCCACACCGCCCTTTCCTCCGCGCGTTTCCATGGCAATTCCATTGTTTTGGTCGAGTTCGTTTGACCTCTGTACTGCATCTATTGCCAGTGTTAGAGGTTCCAAGCCTCTTCTATAGACCCAGTTGGTATTAGATAGAACGTTGCGACCCATCCCGCCTCTGGGGAAAACAACCTGTGGTTACCCACAATAGGCTACCCCATTACCTTTTTTTAAATGCAGTACTTGTTGTCTGCTTGTTTTAGTCGATTACAAAATTACATTTAAGAAAAATATAACATGTCTAGAGATTCATTTTCAACATTGCCTGCTCCCTGGCGTTCTCACTACTTAGAAAAACGTAATATTGTAGGGCTTTCCTCATGCCCCTTTTCATGACGATGCTAGCAGCCACTTGAGCGCTAGCTGGTTACCGACCGTAACATTACACTTGCCAAGACTAACAACACAAACAAACGGACTATACAGCTCAGCTGCAAGTAGTGAGTGGAGTTACAAACGGACTGTACTAAACAAGCTATGTCTTACCTGTGATTTAATGTTTCCCACACACATATCTACAGTACGTGTAGACTCCTCGGACACCGCATCCCCCACACAGAACTCACAGGCTCTATTTCCCTACGTGGGAGCACTGCGAACCAGAGGTCATGATTTTTGACACGGTTACATGTACATTAACTAACACAGCAGCTTTTCGGCATGTTTTGTTATTTCTGTATAACAAAAAAATGTATGACGAAGTTACCTCTTTTACAATGGGGGTCAATAGAAAATAATGTTGGTTTCCCCCAATTTGTTGGCGTGAATACCGACTGGGACCATCAACTATTTCAATGTGTGCTGCTGCTGCTGCAGGTATGCGGGCGTCACCTAGGCAACCGAAGACTCGTTTGCTACAACACTTTGCTTGAGCAACAAAGTTTATTCACATTGTTAAGAGTCCACGTCACCTCAAAAATGAATTCCACCGCACAAATGCCTGGCCATCCCGTCTTCAGTTCTTTTATAACCATCAGTTACGTGGTTATAGGGTAAATTGTGCCAGTCTTTGTGCCAGGGAGATGCTGCTGACATGGCAGTCAAGTGATCCATTCAGAGGTTGTCATGCTTTCTCTTTTTAGTCTCTACAGGTACCATTTTTCTTCTGCCCCATGCACTCTGCAGTAGGAGAGGCCCTATCGGCCTCTACTACACCAAATCCACCTGCTCCCTGCAGCCTGCCCCTGATGATTAGGAGATGAGGGGAGGATTGACTTTCTGGATGTAAACAGGGCACCTACCTCACTCCTGCAGCACCCCCCCCCCCCCCTTCAGCTTGCTCTCGCTCCCCTGTGGCCCACTTAAGCGCTGTGCTCAACTGAACAACTGCAAGCTCTACAAGCCCACGCAGGAACAAAGGCCAGAGAGGAGGGCAGCACTTGCCTTGCCTCTCCTTCACCCTCCCCCCGGGTCCTTCCTCCCCATATGACTGACAGCTGGGGAAATAGGGGGAACAGGACTTATTACATCAGATGATCAGAACGAGATCTATAATGTTATCTCACCACATTACCACAGTCAATAATATGGGCAACTTTAATGGCATGATCAAAACAAAATATGTTTAAAGTCTAAAATGCTGTTAATGCCTGGGATATCCATTGTGAGCATGAGACTGGTAGCAAGTGGATTGTCCTCAACCTAAAATGTACTGATGAATGTCCAGAAACAACATGCTTTAGAGAGGAGTTGTAACACTGTGAAAGAAACACAACCCCAAATAAAGGAGGCACGTCTCCTTTGTATTGATCTCATTTCCTTCCTGTCTCCATCATGTTAGACCTGTGGCCATGTTAGGCTGGCAGTGATAAAAACACTGTCTGAAGCTGCAGCATTAACCAATTTCCTTCACAACTATGGAACAGGGTTGAGGTTAGTGATAAAGTACACCGTGCAATGTAAAAACAGTGTACACAGGCTGCTGTGCGTGCAAATAGCACAGCAAAAACCCCAGTTGATGCTGCTATGCCATGGAAATGGATGGATGAATAATCAAATGAATCAGCGGCTCTTTAAATGATTGGAAATGGAACAGGATCCAGTGAACAGGTGGCATGGTTCTATTGTTGCCCACCCAACACCTGACTTCAGGTAAGTGGTAACTAGCCGTTTCTGACATCCTGTCCTCTGTCCACAGAGGTGTGTATGCCATTATTGCCTTATAATAGGCTATAGGCCTAGGCCAGGGATGGGCATCTTTGATGGGGGTGGGGGCCACAAAAAATCTGCAGTGGCTCGCGGGTCTACATACCCACATCCATACATGCGGCGCTAGCCTTTTACGGGCCCTAAGGAACATTTTGTTGGGGGCTTCCCCCAACTTGGGAGCAAAGCATGTTAGTGGCCCCCCTCTTGACAGCGAAGTGAAGTTTCAGAGTTCATTTCCTGCCATTCTACACATTTTTTCCATGGGGAGTAGAGAAAATGTTACCGTTTTAATGCAGGTTTGCTGCAATTCTACACATTTTGCCATGGGGTGGAGCGAATATTTGCAGTTCTTAATATGACATCTGAGTGAGAGTTCCTAACAAATCAATGGGGGCCCGGGTCAGTAATTCGACCATGCTTGCTACAAGTTAAGATAGCTGGCTGCTAGACTAACTTACCAATCTAAATTGTTTTTGACATGGTCTAATTTGAGTGACTGTCAGTGACCGACAAGATAAAAACAGCTGATGCACAACATTTTAAAATTGCACCTTGTATATTCTACTATTCTAACTCTCAAATGAGTCATATATATATATATATATATATATATATATATATATATATATATATATATATATATATATATATATATATATATATATATATATATATATGACAGACATACAATCAGTCAAAAGTTTGGACAGACCTACTCATTCAAGGGATTTTCTTTATTTATACTATTTTCTACCTTGTAGAATAATAGTGAAGACTATGAAATACTATGAAACTATGAAATAACACATGGAATCATGTAGTAAACAAAGCAAAGTGTTAAATAGCAACAGGTGGCTATTCGAAGAATCTCAAATATTTGCTTAACACATTTTTGGTTACTACATGATTCCATATGTGTTATTTCATAGTTTTGATGTCTTCACTATTATTCTACAATGTAGAAAATAGTAAAAATAAAGATAAACCCTTCAATGAGTAGGTGTTCTAAAACCTTTGACCGGTAGTGTACACAAATATATTTTTGTGTGTGTGTGGGGGGAATTTATCCATGGGCCTACAAAAGAGGGGCCACCAGTTATCCATCCCTGGCCTAGGCCCTATTTTTTACAATGCAAAACAATAGTGTCAATAGACAGACCTTCAAATGCTCACGGTTGAGAACTGGAGTCCTCATATCACAGCAATAACTTACTTTAACTAAAATCAAGCTGTGCAAATAATCATTAAGCTAATTAATTTCAGTAACATTTTCCAGATGTTGCCAGTCTGTTCCGTTCATTTGGGATTGAGGCCTGCTATGTGTCTTATCGCATCATGGTCCACACAAATTCAGTGGAATATGGAGTGACAGATTGAAATGACTTTATTGTGAGATGCTACCCATATAAACTTGCAGTAACCATGGAAATGGTTATATCTAGCCTAATTGCAAGCTTGGTGGGCCTATAGCCTACCTACATATATACCAGTCATTTCTTGGCATGTTTGTCAGGGAAAAACTTAGGGTGGCTCAAAAACAATTAGCCTAGGTGGTCAGGAGTCTCACTAAGACCCACTGTGCACCTGTCCCCCCTTCCACCTCCCCCTCTCGACACACACCTGTTCCTCTCCCCTAGGTGGGAACAGAGGGCTGCGGCTGGCTGCAGAGAACACCCAGTGGACTGTAGAGAATGATGATGCAACACAGAGAACCATGGAGCTTTTCCTTCCTCACAACAACCCTGGAGCTTTTTCCTTCCTCATCCAAGAGGCCATAAGAGGGGTCCAAATCCATCTATAGTCAGCCAAGAGGCCATAAGAGGGGTCCAAATCCATCTATAGTCAGCCAAGAGGCCATAAGAGGGGTCCAAATCCATCTATAGTCAGCCAAGAGGCCATAAGAGGGGTCCAAATCCATCTATAGTCAGCCAAGAGGCCATAAGAGGGGTCCAAATCCATCTATAGTCAGCCAAGAGGCCATAAGAGGGGTCCAAATCCATCTATAGTCAGCCAAGAGGCCATAAGAGCCACAAAACCACTAGGAGGAAACGGATCACATATAGAAATCCATGTGTCTCTACACTTTCATTGACAATTTGCTTTAAAACAACACAACAACACAATAATGAAGTCAAAAAAAATATATCATTAATGAAGTCAAAAAAGATATGTCTGTAAGGAGTAGCATGAGAGGAAAGCATAATTTAATCTGGGCAGTAGGCTTACACACCTGTCTTGACTGAGCAAACACCAAACCGCCATTCTGTTTAGGAAGCCTAGGATATTTCCATACTGCAGATTCGTAACTTTTCATGCAAATTGCAGAGGTTTAAGAGAGTAAAAAGGGTGTCCAAAAGCCATTTTAATGATGTTTTAGTGGAGAGGCCGACTTGGATATGGCCCTGATAATAATTACAAGCCATCCAGCCTATTCCAGTAATAATAATAATCAGACATTAATAATAATAAAAGACATTGATGCATTTTTATAAAATGTTGGCTTTGATTTCTGGTCAAACGGATGGAAAAGGGTTCTTCCAAAACATCTTACCCCAAAAAGTATTATTAAGGTAATACATCAAAACAATGATGTTGAAGTAAAAAAAACCTGCCAATTAATATCAACACTTGTACTTAATTTTGGACAAATGATTGGCCTTCTGTAAGTTTACCAAAAGCACATATCTTTAAAGATATTTTCTCATTTCTCTCATGAGGAGGGAGGATAATACACATTCACAGAAGTAACAACGTAGACCTACATATTACTTATAGGCCTAGTGTTTTTATTGATATACATTTTTGTTTATGATCAAATCAGATCAAATCATTTGCGACCGTGAAGTTTTGAAAAGCGTATTTGTTACTCAAATTACAACAACATGCAGATGCATATGCAGATGATACAGTCTTATACTCAGCTGGCCCCTCCCTGGATGTTGTGTTAAATGCTCTACAACAAAGTTTTCTTAATGTCCAACAAGCTTTCTCTGCCCTTAACCTTGTTCTGTACACCTCCAAAACAAAGGTCATGTGGTTTGGTAAGAAGAATGCCCCTCCACATTAGTGTGATTACTACCTCTGAGGGTTTAGAGCTCGAGATAGTCACCTCATACAAGTACTTGGGAGTATGGCTAGACGGTGCACTGTCTTTCTCTCAGCACAAAAAAAGCTGCAGGCTAAAGTTAAATCTAGACTTGGTTTCCTCTATCGTAATCACTCCTCTTTCATCCCAGCTGCCAAACTAACCCTGATTCAGATGACCTACCTTTTGGTAGGCCGTCATTGTAAATAAAAAAATTGTCCTTAACTGACTTGCCTCGTTAAAAAAAATGTTTTAAAGAACCTTAAAAGCCCAATGTTTACTCTCCTTTGTGTAATTATTTAACTCCCACCGCTCGTGGGACATTTATTTTGAAGGCACGTATAAATAACAACTGCACGAGGACAGACAGTGACTGACAGGCTGACACCCACACATCACAGTTACAAATACTAGCTAGCTAGAAATTGCGCAAAAATATGTTTTGTTTTTTTAAAGACTTCAAGAAAAGGAAATTAGACAATGAATGTAGGGTGTTCCAGCATGAGTGGACATCGAAATATTTCTTTATTGAGGTATCAGGGAAAGCAGTGTGCTTAGTGTGCAAAGAGAGCATCACTGTCTTGAAAGACTACAACTTGTCCTCAAAACTTCCAGACGCATGCAGAAGCATGCAGAGAAATATAGGAATATGTCTTCTGAGCAGAGGGCAAGTGCATCGAAAGAGTTGCACAAAACCGCATTCAGCAAGCGACGGAATTGCGAGAGCTAGCTATGTACTGTCCCACAAAATTGCTAAACATAGCAAGCCATTTGCTGAGGGCAATTCATTGAAGAATGTCTATTTGCCCCGACAAGAAAGAGCTGTTTGTTCGTCTTGACAGGGAAATATTTTCAGTGACACAGCATGTCGAGGACATCGCAGAGAATATGGAACAACAGTTGAAAGGCAAGGTAAAGGATTGCACCTATTTCTCCTTGGCCCTGGATGAGAGCAGTGATGCATGTGACACGGCACAGTTGTTGATATTCTTATGAGGCATAATCCCAGACTTTGACATTACAGAGGAGCTTGCTTCAGTGCAGTCAATGAAGAGCACAGCCACGGGGAAATGTTTATTGGAGGGGGTTAATAAGTGTGTGGCAAAGCTGGGACTGAGTTTTTAAAAAGGTATCCAGTGTGACCACTGATGGGTGCCCAAACTTGACAGGAAAAAACGTTGGCAATTTTAAAAGGATACCAGATCAGGTAGCTGAGCTGAACCCAGAACAGAAAATTATTTTCCTGCATTGCATTTATTCATCAGCAGCTGCGCAGTAAATGTGTTCTGAAAATGAGCCATGTTGTGGACACAGTCACTAAAGTGGTAAACTTCATAAGAGCAAAATCTTTTACCACAGGCAGTTTGTATCACTGTTGGAAGAGACAGAGTCAGGTCATGCAGATCTCCCCTACCTCACAAACGTGAGATGGCTGAGTTTGGGGAAGGTGCTTAAAAAGGGTGTGGGACCTGAAGTCAGAGATTGCTGAGTTTTTGCTAATGAAAGGAAAATATGTGGATTTCCCTCAACTGCAAGACAAAGAATGGTTGGCTGACTTTGCCTTCACCATGTACATCATGGCCCTCATGAATGAACTGAATTCCAAACTACAAGGGAAGGGCCTTTTTGCACATCAGATGCACAGCCTTGTCAAAGCCTTCAAGGAAAAATTACTCCTCCTGACCCGCCAAGTAGAAGCCAACAATCTCACACACCTTCCGACACCACTAGAGACGTATATATCGCTGCTGCGCGCTTTGAACTAGAGATGCATGATATATCGGTGAGCATATCGGAATCGGACGATATTAGCTAAAAATGCCAACATCGGCAGCGGCCCGATGATTAGTTTAACGCCAATGTGCAAAACCGATGTCAAAGCTGACGTGCATACCTATAACATAAGTAGATGACGTGCATACCCATAACATAAGTAGATGGCTTGCACACCCATAACATAAGTAGATGACGTGCACACCCATAACATAAGTAGATGACGTGCACACCCATAACATAAGTAGATGACGTGCACACCCATAACATAAGTAGATGACGTGCACACCCATAACATAAGTAGATGACGTGCACACCCATAACATAAGTAGATGACGTGCACACCCATAACATAAGTAGATGACGTGCACACCCATAACATAAGTAGAGATGACGTGCACACCCATAACATAAGTAGATGACGTGCACACCCATAGCATAAGTAGATGACGTGCACACCCATAACATAAGTAGATGACGTGCACACCCATGACATAAGTAGATGACGTGCACACCCATAACATAAGTAGATGACGTGCACACCCATAGCATAAGTAGATGACATAAGTAGATGACGTGCACACCCATAACATAAGTAGATGACGTGCACACCCATAACATAAGTAGATGACGTGCACACCCATAACATAAGTAGATGACGTGCACACCCATAACATAAGTAGATGACGTGCACACCCATAACATAAGTAGATGACGTGCATACCCATAACATAAGTAGATGACGTGCATACCCATAACATAAGTAGATGATGTGCATACCCATAACATAAGTAGATGAAGTGCATACCCATAACATAAGTAGATGACGTGCATACCTATAACATAAGTAGATTACGTAATGACGCCACAAAAAATACAGCGCTACACGGAACAAAAGCAGAAAAATACCAAGCGCACACTTCCAATAACTAAACAAGCTCAAGTCGAGCAGTCATTTGAAAGAGTAAGAACATTTCAGCAAAATCCATTAACGGCAAGATAATGGCATTCATTGCCCTTGACAGTCGACCGTCCTCTGATGTTGGCTTTCGTCGACTGGTCAAGCCGCAGTACACATTATTTTTCAGATGTTGCCCTACCGGAGTTCCACAGTGTTGTTGAAACGTACATCAATGAGCTACTTGCTATGGGCGTCACTGCTATTAGCTTCACGACTGACATTTGGACCAGCGATGTGAGCCCCATGAGCAAGCCGAGTCTGACAGCAAAGTGGGTCAACGAGGATTTCGTACTGAGGAAAGCCATATTGCATGCTCAAGAATGAGCTGGTTCTCATACTGCCATTTCAATGGCATTTGAGAACATGTTTGAAACCTGGAAACATGAATACACTCCTAGCGCCATTCGAACAACTGACTCGAGAAATAAGCTCATCAACTGCATCTGCAGCAGATGTGATACCCCGTGTGATACCCCGTCATGGATTGAAATGCCTGCTCAACAAAATTGCCGACAGACCGTGGTGTTAAAACTTACAAAAGTCCTCAAAGCAGTGAACCATGCTCGATGCTAGGTACAAGGACATACTTCTTTAACAGCCTCTTGAGCCTCTTTACTGTGTCGCCACCATGCTCGATGCTAGGTACAAGGACCACTACTTCTTTAACAGGCATTCTCTCTGAGCCTCTTTACTGTGTCGCCACCATGCTCGATGCTAGGTACAAGGACCACTACTTCTTTAACAGGCATTCTCTCTGAGCCTCTTTACTGTGTCGCCACCATGCTCGATGCTAGGTACTAGGACCATTACTTCTTTAACAGGCATTCTCTCTGAGCCTCTTTACTGTGTCGCCACCATGCTCTATGCTAGGTACTAGGACCACTACGTCGATACAGACAAGAAACAGGGTTTACGTGAGATGTTCCATACACAGCTGGACAAGATGGAAACGGACACAGTGACAGTGCGCACCGAGGAAGAGAGGTCACGGACAGACAGAGCTGAAACTTCACATGTATGATGAAATCCTGGTTGAGAATATAACAACTGAACAATGAAACAGCACAGCAAGTAAGGTGAAAGAAATAGGTTTTGATTATGTTTTACTGGTAATGGGGACATACTTTATTTAACCAGGTAGGCTAGTTTACAACTGCGACATGGCCAAGATAAAGCAAAGCAGTGCGACACAAACAACACAGAGTTACACAGAATAAACAAACATACAGTTATTAACACAATAGAGAAAAAGTATATATACAGTGTATGCAAATGAGGTAAGATAAGGGAGGTAGGCAATAAATAGACCATAGTGGCGAAATAATTACAATTTAGCAATTAAACACTGGAGTGATAGATGTGCAAAAGGTGAAAGTGCAAGTAGAGATACTGGGGTGCAAAGGAGCAAAAATATAACAGCATGGGGATAAGGAAGTTGGATAGGCTATTTACAGATGGGCTATGTACAGGTGCAGTGATCTGTGAGCTGCTCTGACAACTGGTGCTTAAAGCTAGTGAGGGAGATATGGGTCTACAGCTTCAGTGATTTTTGCAATTCGTTCCAGTCATTGGCAGCAGAGAACTGGAAGGAAAGGCGGCTGAACGAGGAATTGTCTTTGGGGGTGACTAGGGAAATATACCTGCTAGAGCACATGCTACGGGTGGGTGCTGCTATGGTGACCAATGAGCTGAGATAAGGTGGGGCTTTACGTAGCAAAGACTTATAGATGACCTGGAGCCAGTGGGTTTGGCGTCAAATATGAAGCGAGGGCCAGCCAACGAGAGCATACAGGTCGCAGTGGTGGGTAGTATAAGGGGCTTTGGTGACAAAATGGATGGCACTGTGATAGACTGCATACAATTTGCTGAGTAGAGTGTTGTAGGCTATTTTGTAAATGACATCGCCGAAGTCAAGAATGGGCAGGATAGTCAGTTTTACGAGGGTATGTTTGGCAGCATGAGTGAAGGATGCTTTGCTACGAAATAGGAAGCCGATTCTATATTTAATTTTGGATTGGAGATGCTTAATGCGAGTCTGAAAGGAGAGTTTACAGTCTAACCAGACACCTAGGTATTTGTAGTTGTCCACATATTCTAAGTCAGAACCGTACAGAGTAGTGATACTAGATGAGCGGGCAGGTGTGGGCAGCAATCGGTTTTAGAGCATTCATTTAGTTTTACTTGCATTTAAGACTGATTGGAGAACTATTCAAAACACAATGTCACTGACAAGGTTCTATGCATCTCTCGATGAACAAAACTTTCCAAAGATTAGGAGTCATGCTCAGAAGATGTTTAGGTCAACCTATGTATGTGAACAGACATTTTCAGTGACGAAATATAACGAGTCAAGGCACAGATCATCTCTTACTGATTCTCACCTCTCAGCAATCCGACGCATAGCGACGTCAGAAACTATAACTGATTTCACTGCTCTAGTCAATGCCCATCAGAGACTTCACTCCTCACGCTGATTGAGTAGTTTAAACGTAAATGTTGAGCTCTCTCTGTGTTTTTGTGCATAACCATTAACAAGAGTTCTGTCCGTGGTGCTGAATGCACAGTGTACTTTCGCTCTGTGTAGTTCATTGCATGTTAAATAATGAAAATACCTACCAAAAGGAGAACATTGTGGTTTATTTCTGTGCATGTTAAAAAATTTGAATAAGTAGCATATCTGGACGTGATTTACAGTAGATACATGTCAGCACAGTCATACACATGTATAATCCTGTAATATGATTCTGGCCCACGATGGCAAAAATATATTCTAATGTGGCCCTCCATGGAAAATAATTGCCTAGGCTAGACCCTTGAGACATTAACTTAATCTACATAACACAAGATTGCACATGGTCATGTGTAGTGGCCTTTCAGTGGAGACCTTCCTGCTTTTGCACACGGGTGAGTGTCCAGCTGTAGACTGGTGGTGAATTGGAGGTGCTTAATGCGAGTCTGAAAGGAGAGTTTACAGTCTAACCAGACACCTAGGTATTTGTAGTTGTCCACATATTATAAGTCAGAACCGTACAGAGTAGTGATACTAGATGAGCGGGCAGGTGTGGGCAGCGATCGGTTTCCCCCCAAGACACTAACCTCATCTACATAGCTCATGTACAAAGCAGTACAAGTTTACTGAGTGACTGATTCAAAACAGTAATATAAAAATATAAAACCAAGATGAAATGTGTTGGTACATGTTTCATTAGCTGAAATAAAAGATCCCAGAAATGTTCCATACGCACAAAAAGTTTATTTCTCTCAAATTTGGTTCACATCCCTGTTAGTGAGCATTCCCTCCTTTGCCAAGATAATCCATCCACCTGACATGTGTGCCATATCAAGAAGCTGATTAAACAGCATAATCATTACACAGGTGCACCTTGTGCTGGGGGCAATAAAAGGCCACTAAAATGCGCAGTTGTCACAACAATGCAACAGATGTCTTAAGTTGAGGGTATGGGCAATTGTCATGCTGACTGCAGGAATGTCCACCAGAGCTGTTGCCAGAGAATTGAATGTTCATTTCTCTACCATAAGCTGCTTCCAACACCATTTTAGAGAATTTAGCAGTACGTCCAACCAGTCTCCCAACCGCAGACCACATGCAACCACGCCAGCACAGGACCGCCACATCCGGCTTCTTCACCTGCGGGATCGTCTGAGACCAGCCACCCTAAGAACTGATGAAACTGAGGAGTATCTCTGTCTGTAATAAAGCCCTTTTGTGGGGAAAAAAAACAAATTGATTGGCAAGGCCTGGCTCCCCAGTGGGTGGCCTTATGGCCCTCCCAGGCCCACACATGGCTGAACCCCTGCCCAGTCATGTGAAATCCATAGATTAGGGCCTATTGAATTTATTTCAATTGACTGATTTCCTTATGTGAACTGTAACTCATGTTGCATTTACATATTTGTACAGTATAAGTACAAATAACCAGACAAATACATTTGCAGACCTTTTAGATATGTATTTACTACCACATGAAAAAAATGGTGCAACGTAAAAACAGGTGAAGTGTGATGAAAAGGGAAGACTTTTTAAAACAAAGTAAACACCAGTAACACATGAATGAGGAAATAAGTATAAAAAAATATGCAAAAAAAAAAACAGTAAATTACCCACCACCCTAATGTATGAATAATATATATTTTTTAAAGCACAATCGTTTTTGGAGTGAGACAAACAAGAGACGTTGATCAGCAGGAATAGACACCATCCCTGGTACCACGACGTCGTAGACAGCCTTTGCTGAACACTGCTGCGGTTTCTGGAACTCCTGCTGCAGGCATCCACGCGCTGCATAATGTCAGTGTCCAAAGGATCCCAGGCGGTCTTCCTCTTCCGGCCATTGGAGCTGGGCCGGGGAGATGGGATGGAGGTTGATGGAGTTGCAGGGCAGAGAGCACGGGTCTTTGCTAGCCGGGGAGATGATGAATCAAGGGGCGATAAACCACCTGTAGATGGGGCCCCTCAGGGCTCAGCTCCATCTCCGGACTGTCCAAAACACCACAAAAGCAGATGGTGAATACAATGCAAGCAATCTTAAACCATCTCCATGGACTCCTTTGAGTTGAAATGTTTACCCAAAAGAAATGATTTCATAAACATCTCAATCTAATTAACACACACACCACTCTGTAGGTTTTCTGGTGTTTGAACTAGCCCTCAGTATGATAACACAGCCACTGAACATTTTCCACACTCACAATTTTGCCCATTCAGAAAAGAGCTGATTTCACATGTTCTAACAAGGTCCGCTAAACATAAGATCACAAACACACACACTGACTGCACAAAACGACTCGGCTGCGTGACGAGTACATACCGTATCTGGCATATTGGTGTCTGTCTGATGATGCTTCACGTGAACACGAAGCCAATCTAGTGGTCTGACAATCGGTGGGACAGACACCCACTACTCATCTCCTTCACCTTTTTCAGATTGCAAACATACCGGTCCTGAATCTTTCTCCATGTTTCTTTGATATCAGTACCGGTGTTCAAATTCTGTGATATCTCCCTCCAGCTGTTGTCTTTTGCTTGTCCGAATACAACCGCATCAAAGGGTTGTAAACGTTCTCGTATTGTCTCACCAGCTCGCACAGACGCTCCTCCAAACTAAACATAGAAATAATTGCGCTTAACAAATCTCGAAATAAAAAGCACAAAAAAGGAAGGTTGCAAATAGTAGAACGAAGAAGCAGAACATCGATCTCTTCTGTGTTTATACCAGAAGGGATACTGGAAAGTATGTGACACACAGGGGTGCGACTTCCATTGCAAAACTCACTCAATACTGCCCCTCAGTCTTTGCAAGGAATAATAAGTCGGGTCTCGATTTCCAGGTAGGAAAAAAATGGGTTAAATGACGGAGCTGCCCTTTTGTGACAAAATAACGACATTGCAACACTGCGCTCCGTCTGCCATTTGTGTATTATACGTAGACCCCTCAATGTTACCTACCCATGAGTCCCCTCTCTCTCTATTTACTCTAACCAGCATCCCCACCCACTGAGCACCGACCGACACAGGACGTCCATGGATGTTGAAAAGTAGTTGAAATTTGGTCAGCCCGCCGTGGCCTTGATTTCACTGTCCACGGACGTTTTTGGTCCGGTCTGGACCATGATTGGTTCTGATTTGGTTTGGTCACCAATCATAGACATCTATGTTTCACAAGTTTAACAGCACAGTACAGTACAGAAAAGTAGAGTATAGTTCAGTACAGCAGAGTTTAGTACAGTAGACCACACTAAAGAAGAGTACAGTATAATGTACTGAACTATACTCTACTCTGTGATGTGCTGTAGTACTCTACTGTGCTCTATTGTACTGTGATATTCAAACTTGTGAAACAGACAGCTATGATGTTTCAGATTTGGTCCGGTCCAGACCAACCAAATGTGGTCTTGTTTCAGGTGGAGCTCATTAAAATAATAGTCAGTGTGTAGAATAACACCCATGAGGTATATGCAAAGGAGGATGTTGCATATTTCTACCTTTGTGTACGTATTCAGGTTACATCACCATGAAGAGAATGAAATGCATATCCATAATTATTCATTTCTTTGTAGTACAGATCAGGGACCCACAATGTAATTCTGTTACTGGGTGTCAATACACTTCACTTACTGTAGTTCAATAACCAAAAGAGATTTCTTCAAACTCAAATGGCTCCATTTTTTAAAGCTGGCTTTAAGGACCCACTAGTGTCAAACACACGTTAGTTTGTGATTTTAAAAATGAGCGCACTGGCATTTTACAGCCCTATAATGCCAGGTTCGGCAATTTACCTGTCTAACATCAGCTCACTTGGCCCCCGACTGGCGCAGCAGTTTAAGGAACTGCAACACTTCAGATGCTGGTTCGAGCCCAGGATTTCAACCTCTCCATGGCCCAGTCTGTGATACCTACATATTTCAAGCAGTCTACCATAGTCCCTGTGCCCAAGAACACCAAGGTAACCTGTCTAAAAGACTATCATCCTGCAGCACTCACATCTGTATCCATGAAATGCTTTGAAAGGCTGGTCATGGCTCACATCAACACTATCATCCCAGACACCTTGGACCCACTCCAATTCCCATACCGCTCCAACAGATACACAGATGATGCATTTTCTATTGCACTCCACACTGCCCTTTCCCACCTGGACAAAAGGAACACCTACATGAGAATGCTGTTGATTGATTACAGCTTAGCATTCAACACCATAGTGAAGTCGAAGCTCATCCCTAAGCTAATGTCCCTGGGACTGAACACCTCCCTCTGCAACTGAATCCTGGACTTCCTGACGGACCGCCTGCAGGTGGTGAGGGTAGGCAACAACACATCCATCATGCTGACCCACAGCATGGGGGCTCCTGAGGGCCCATGCCAAATGCCCTCAGATACTAAAAAAGTTATACAGCCGCACCATCGAGAGCATCTTGACTGGCTGCATCACCTCTTGCTTTGGCAACAGCTTGACATCCGACCGCAAGGTGCTACAGAGGGTAGTGTGTTTGGCCCAGTACATCACTGGGGCCATGCTCCCTGCCATCCAGGACCTATATACCAGGCGGTGTCAGAGGTAGCCGTGAAAAATGGTCAAAGACTCCAGCCACAGAGTGTTCTCTGCTGCAGCACAGCAAGCTTTACCAATGCACCCAAGTCTGGAACCAACAGGACCCTGAAACAGCTTCCACCCCCAAGCCATAAGACTTCTAAACAATACTGCTAAAAAGCTAATCAAATGGCGACCCGAACTACCTGCATTGACTCTTTTTTGCACTAACTCTCTTGCACCGACTACGCACACACACTGGACTGTACACACGCTGGGCTGTACAGTACTTACATCCCAACACACACACACTACATATGCCCACACACACACACACACAACATGCACACTGATGCCTCACACTCACAAACTTTCACACTCACCACATACGCTGCTGCTACTGTCTATTATCTATCCTGTTGTGTAGTCACTTTACCGCTACCTCAAATACGTCGTACACCTCCCCGCACAGCGACTCGGTACTGGTACTCCCTGTATATAGCCATGTTATTTTCTACTCCCTATATATAGCAATGTTGACTGCAACACTCCAAACATAGGCTATTGAGCAAACACTGGATTGTTTTAATTTTTACTGTGTCTAATACTCGTTACTGTAGCCTATTCTATTTAATAAACTACAGTTTCAATCCACAATGGACCAGGATATGAATATTCCATGCTGAACTGGAGTTGATCACAATGCAAATGTCAATAACCTACATAATTTGAGACAAATGGCTGCAGTATTAAGCCATGGCACGTGTTGCGTTGATTGGCGAGTGAGTGGTCAAACCCTTGTCACACCTACAACTTGTTTATTCATCAAAACCCAGTCCTTTCGCACCATGACCAGCTATTGCACTCATAATTCCACCTGTGAAAATAGCTAAAATATGTCTGACACACCACAGGACCTATAGGTCTACCACCAGTGCTTAGAGTTACCATTGAGTTCGGGTCGTTAAATACAGTGTCATGTCATAACGGACACCCAATTATTTTTAGGAAAATATGGTCGCATAAAAAAATATGATTCTGTGTAAATTGTCCAAAGTAGTCCTTCTGCATAGAGTCGTTTGATTTGTTAAACTTTGAAATGTTTTTTTGATGGCATACATTTTAAAGTAAAAGATGGAAGTCAGTCTCGGCTTAATTCAGTTACCATGGTCATGGAATTGCCCTATGACAGCTGCATTTATTATGTGCTGTCTTTAAGATGACAGTCTCTACTTCACTGTTCTACCTGCTCAAAAGTACATATCTCTCTGAGACACACATGCAACTGTAGCTAAATGTCAACGTGACAGCTATTATTGCTTTTACTTTTTGTATTAGCTTCAAAAATGTTAGCTAGCTAATGCACTGTGCCATAGGCATTTCAAACTGGCCACCTAACTAGCTGTAGCTAGATGGGATATAATTTATGAAACTAGCAGGTTAAAAGGGTAAAGGTTTGTGATAAGAGACCTGAGATCAATACAAATTGAAGGTTTAGCTAAAGTAGCTAGCGTGGCTATCCGCTCTCGCTAACAGCGTTAGCTAGCTGACGAAGCCTTTGTGGCACCTGCTTCGCAAAGCTAACGTTAGCTACAAAGGAAACTAGCTGGCTAGCCAAGACAAAAGGGAGAAGCTACTGCTAACCTCAATTAGCAATTGCTGAATGAAGGTGGTACCAGTTCGAATTTATTCAAAATGCCAAAGCAAGTAGTTATATCTTGTATAATATTATTGAAAATGTTTCGTATCTTGACAGCCACCAACATCACACCAGGAAGTTAGCGGTCATTGAACGAGACACATAAATCAGACACCTGCTCTGTAACGTTAGCTAACGTTAGTTGCGTTGCTAACTTAGCCAACACACGCTATCTACGGTGGCTATCGCGCTAGCTATCTAGCGTTAGCTGTCATTGGACAGCCGACGAACAGCACAGCAAACTCGGGTAGAATAGCTAACTAACAGAAACATCTTTTTTTTGACGTACTGTTAACAGCCTGGTTCATTAGGTAGCCAGTTTACTTTCGCAGATAACGTTAAGCACATTGCTTTCTTCTAACAACGTTAACAAGTGCTGGAAGGAAATAACATCTAACATCAGATCAGCTAACTATCGTTAACCATGTAGCTAATAAAGGAGGGCAGACATTAACTTGCTCATGACAAAACTAGCAAGCTAGACATTTAATACATAAAGTAAAATGCTTTGGCGAAGAATCGAGAAAACAGATGCTGTTAGAAATAGTAAGTATATTCAAACCTGGGCTGAGGACTGGTTGATGAGGATGAAGTGAGGATGGTGGAGGTGGCAATGATGGAACGAAAGGTTGTTGTTGTTGGTGGGTTACAGTCGCCAGGACTACGGTGACTATGGCGCTGCCTCACTGGGCAACAGTTGCTATAAAACTCACCGGGCGCAACCTAACAGAATATTCTGTAGGAGGAGCTGCGATGAGGGAGCGTTGGAGGGATGCATATTAAGGTTTATTTGATAAATCGATGTATGTGCTCCTGATAAGAAGAAAACAATTATTATAAAAGAAAAACTGCTTGGTATTATAAGCGGTATTAAAATGAATTAACATCAATATAACGTTAGTGAATCTTTCATCTTTCATTTACTCAGAACATCATCACATTAGGGTGGATTGATCACAATATTCTTGGTTCAATAAGTCTTCAAATGTATGAAAAATGGCAATAGAAATATCACAGAATGTTTCGTGCGCACAATACAACATGGCAAACAACATTAATAATCGCGTTAGTTCATTGAATCAGGTTATTTCCCAAGGCGGGACTACCATGCACCAATAGGTGATAAAGAGTGGTTGAGATAACAAAGAAAGGAGGCAACCATCCATCCATCCCTTTCTCTCTCTCTCTCTCTCTCTCTCTCTCTCTCTCTCTCTCTCTCTCTCTCTCTCTCTCTCTCTCTCTCTCTCTCTCTCTCTCTCTCTCTCTCTCTCTCTCTCTCTCTCTCTCTCTCTCAGACAGACACAGACAACACAAACCATATAAACACAGAGATATTAGTGAATATGTCATTTTTAAGCCAAATTAAACTTGAAGCTACAGCCAGATCATGTAAAATCTTGTGTTTTAGTGAAAGGCTGTACATAATTGCATTAGCCTAACAGTTCACAGATACGGATAGTGAACCTATTAGACATTACTATAAGGGACTTTTTGGAGTCTATTTCTAAATATGGTCCATCGATGCCATTCGAATGTTTCAGTTTAACCTTTAAAAGGTACAAATAATTGCTTTATTCCATCCAATCAATAATGGGCATTTTCAGAGCCAGCTAGGAAAAAAGTAAACTAAGGTTACTTCTGTAATACACATTACTTTGTCATTAATTACATGTAATTTACACTCTAGATATTTTCTATTGTTTAGGTCCAAATTAACAGTCAGTGTTTCATAATCATCTACCTACGCCTCTAAATATAATAAATTACAAGCTTTTTCCCCCCTTCTTACACAATGATGTACAATAGTACAGACATGCCTTCGCACAGGCACCTCAATTTTCTCTAGGCTCAGTCATTAAAACATTTAATTAATCTGACAAGCAGAAAAACACACACAATTCAGGTTAGATTCCTCTAATATATTTTGCACAAAAGAACTTTGATTTATCCAAGAACATTAATTACACTGAACAAAAATATAAATGCAACATGCAACCATTTCAACCATTTCATTTTTTTACTGAGTTACAGTTCATATAAGGAAATCAGTCAATTTGAAATAAATAAATTAGGCCCTAATCTACAGTATGGATTTCACATGACTGAGAATATAGATATGCATCTGTTGGTCACAGATACCTTTAAAAAAAAAAAAAAAAGGTAGAGCATGGATCCTAAAACCATTCAGTATCTGGTGTGACCACCATTTGCCTCGCATAGAGTTGATCAGGCTGTTGATTGTGACCTGTGGAAGGTTGTCCCACTCCTCTTCAATGGCTGTGCGAAGTTGCTGGATATTCCCGGGAACTGGAACACACTGTCGTACACGTTGATTCAGAGCACCCCAACCATGCTCCTTGGGGGATACGGTATGTCTGGTGAGTATGCAGGCCACAGAAGAACTGGGACATTTTCAGCTTACAGGAATTGTGTACAGATGCTTGCGACCCTTGCCACCTGCCGGGTAGAGTTGAAACTGGGATTCATCCGTGAAGAGCACACCTCTACAGCATGCCAGTGGCCATTGAAGGTGAGCATTTGTCCACTGGTGAGGATGACGAGCACGCAGATGGGCTTCCCTGAGACGGTTTCTGACAGTTTGTGAAGGAATTCTTTGGTTGTGCAAACCCAGTTTCATCAGCTCTCCGGGTGGCTGGTCTCAGACGATCCCGCAGGTGAAAAAGCCGGATGTGGAGGTCCTGGGTCGGAGTGGTTTGCGGTTGTGCATGTGGTTTGCGGTTGCGAGGCCGGTTGGACGTAGTGCCAAATTTTCTAAAACCAGTGTTTCCCAAAGTCGGTCCTGGGGCCCCCCCTGGGTGCACTTTTTTTAATGCCCCTAACACTAGACAGCTGATTCAAATAATCAAAGCTTGATGATGAGTTGGTTATTTGAATGAGCTGTGTAGCGCTAGGGCAATAACCAAAACGTGCACCCAGGGGGGGCACCAAGGCCCGAGTTTGGGAAACCCTGCTCTAAAACGATGCTGGAGACGGCTTATGGTAGACAATTGAAGACCTTTGTAATGATCATGCTGTTTAATCAGCTTCTTGAAATGCCACACCAGTCAGGTGGATTGATTATCTTGGTAAAGGAGAAATGCTCACTAACAGGGATGTAACCAAATTTGTGCACAACATTTATTTGAGAGAAATAAGCTTTTTGTGCGTATGGAAAATTTCTCTGATCTTTTATTTCAGCTCATGAAACATGGGACCAACAGTTTACATGATGTATTTATATTTTTGTTCAGTATAATTCCTATGCTACTAACATGTTTTAAAAACAAAAGAACATGCCTTTCATGTGCTTTTTATGGTATCTACAGTAATTGCATAATAGGAGGGACAATATTTCGATACAACTGTAGTACAAATGCATTCAACTAATGTAAACATAAAAAATCCTCCAAAGCTCAAGACCATAGGCACCCACAGAAGTGTCATTTTTTTCAGTACAACACAATCTTTAGGAGGCATATTTCATTGTGGGCTTAGACTTCCGATGATACCGCAGGAGGTTGGTGGCACCTTAATTGTGGAGAACGGGCTTGTGTTAATGACTGGATCGGAATTGGCGGGATGGCAACAAATACATCAAACACATGGTTCCCAGGTGTTTGATGCCATTCCATTTGCTCTCTTCCCGGCCATTATTATGAGCTGTTCACCCCTCAGCAGCCTCTTGTGGATGATACTCACTTGAATGAAGACAGCATCTTGCAGACTTCAAAAGTAAGGATCTCAGAATAGTTTTTATGATACATATGACCATATGACTTGCCATTATGAAAACAATGTCGATTGAATAATATCAGTTAATATGTGATATGTATATGTTCATTTTGACAATTTAATTCATTAAAACTACTGTATGTCTCCTCTTGTCTACAGTTCTCACCCAATAGGGGCATCACACTCAGGTCAATGTCTGTGCGCATGGAGCTGGAGAACAATAGGGTTGTTGTAGGAGTATTATAGAAAGCATCTGCCTTAAGAAGTAAATAGATTTGCTGACGTCAACCCTCAGTGTAGATACCGGAGAGCTGGCTAGAGCAACGGTCCACCCCGCTGACATGTAGATAAGCGTCCTCTGACATCACTGGCGCCGGCAGATCCTGTGACGCACCTTGCAGGTCGTATACTGTGGATGCAGCACACACACAAGGGGTCATTGTTATACGATAGATGCAAATGAATGCACGTTGATCCGTACTGTACTGTAATTGTACTTTGTCTCTTCATTACCTGTGAGCCCAGACGACAGAGCTCTTTGGGAGATGTCTAGTCCATTCTGAGTGGTAAATGTTGGAGCAAAGCTGTCATCAAACACTGGGGTTTGCATCAGGTGACAGGAGTTGGTCTGCTTGGTGGATCTGTGTGTATCATCGTTGTATGACGGAGAGTACACCATTTGGATCTGACCACTAAAACCTGAGGAGGACAATAACAGGTACATCTAGTTATTTACATTTTACGAATAGATGAAGGGGGAGACTGAAGAATCTGTTTTCCTTCTCTGGTGTTTCCCACTTTTCATCTTCATTCATTGTTACTTCTTCCCACAAGCACATTGGCTTCATATCTTGATATTCATATGCACAAATAAATCTGGTATAGATAAAAGGTAGAATACTCAATTGTAGTTCTATGAACCCTTACAACCACCATGGCACCTTATGGAAGCACTATTACTCATCTGATACTACAGAACTGTACTTTTGAGTAGTTTGAAGCATTGTTCTTATGAAAACAATAGAAATGGTGCACAGCATGAACACCTTGTCAACATCAAGCACTGCTGGCAAGTCCAGTGGGGAAAATGTGCAGTCTATTTTAAGCTATGATCTAGAGAGTAAAGCTGCTTCTTCTTTCCGAAATAGAAAAACATCAGCCACCTGCTGCACAACAAACTGCATTAAGCCATGATCATCCTATATCTGAGAGTATCTGTCGAAACAGAATGTCAAACCACCCACACAATTATTTAATAGACTTTCACACAATAAAACTAACAGTAACTCTCATTTCAGAGCAGGCATTTCCCTGTGGAATTGTACCATTGTTTTCTTTCCGCAGGCACATTTCCACAGTCAATAAGCTACGCCCTCCTGTAGGTGCAGGTGTAATCCTATGCAGATCTCTGGGACGCATTATTGACCTGATCTGCTGTCCCTTTTGACATTCGAGGGAAGGATATCTTCAATTTAGTACATTAGCACCGAGTAGGTGAATGCAGTGAACATATTTCATGTGCCTGTATTTGGTAGATGTAATTTACCTGGGTGGTGGTCTGTTTTTACCACAGGAGTGTGACTGGGATGACTCAGAGCTGTGCTGGTCTTTAGGGATAAGCCAGTGGGATGGTGGTGGGTAAGAGGAGTGGAGGGACCAGGCAGTTGGTTTTGGTGTGACCCGGGGCTGAGGTGGTGGGGGGACCTATTGGCAAACCTGAAATGTTTCACAAACCGGTATATGAAATAATATCAGGTTGTTCAAGATACAAGTCGACATATAGAATTTAATCTGCACACCTGCTGCAAAACATCATGATACTGTGATACTGCCCCTGCAGTAGGCTTATTTTTTTATGCAACAACACACTCATACATCGTCACAAATCTCCAAGCAATCTATTTACAGTGCCTCCTAAAAACACGATTGACATGGGGAAAAGAGAGTGGGATATCAGCTGATCATTGATGTTGATGATTCATGTTAATCTGCTAGTTAGCTAGCTCGATTTCTTTTACTGATTGTGATTGACCTCTGTGTCTTTCTGTATCTCTCTGCTGCACGTATCAGCCAACCAGACAGAATATTGACGATGATGTTGGCTAAATCAAGTGTTATCAAGTGTTAATCAAATGTTATGCTGCTGTGGCAGTACTGTTGATATTTTAACTAAGTAGCTAGCTACACACACTCGATCGGCAGTCGCATCTCTCAAGCCATGCATGTTTGAATCTCTGTACAGGACAGACTGGGAAAATGCGCAACCGGCCACACGCGAGCTCCGTACAGGGCAGATCAACATGCACAACCAACGGAGTGGGTGGGGGGGGGTCACTGGTGTACCACAAACCCCCGCAAGCTGGGGGGCCCACAGGCTTTGGGGGCACCCAACCCCCAAAATGTATATATATATTTAGATTTCTTGAGGTTGGGGGCCCCCTTTGAGGTCGGCCCAATAGAATTAGGAATCAGAATACTGGAGTGGACATGAACCTTCTTATTGGATAAATGTCAGCCATTTTGGTCATGGAGTTGGTCAACCATGTGCAGTGCAGTGATAAGATATTGTGTAAAATAAGGAATTTGAATAATTTTTCTACACGGTTTGAACCTAGCTAGCCAAACCGTTTTAGAGGAATGATTCTATAAATTTTCTCAAATTAACTGCCAATATGCCAACATTCCATTCAAACAATTCATAGCCATACACTGGCTGAAATCAGCTGACGATAGGATTTAGACAAGTTGTAAATGCAACAAGTACTGATATTATTTAATAGCACTCTCAGCTTTCCAATTCATATTTTTTGAGACATCTCAAAATTGCAACCTTCATTTAACTAGGCAAGTCAGTTAAGAACAAATTCTTATTTACAATGACGGCCTACCCCAGCCAAACCCAGATGATGCTGGGCCCTATGGGACTCCCAATCACAGCAGGATGTGATTCAACCTGGATTTGAACCAGGGACTGTACTGACACCTCCTGCACTGAGATGCAGTGCCTTAGACCACTGCGCAACTCGTTTCTATGACCTGTAACGGAACTTTTCATTTTTGTCTGGTATTGTTAATGGGTATATTGGACACATTTTTGGGAGTTCAAAGACAACTTTGGTAATATTATAAACTTTAAAATATCTTGTTTCTAGTAGGCTACAGAATTAGAGGGGGTGAAAAGCAGAGTGAAAAGTATACAAATAAGCATAATAGGTTATGACACTTAAAGGGGTTTTGCAAAAGAGGTGTTCTGATTGGACAGAATTGGGCTGCCTGTGTAATGTGTAAACTAGTGCTGAGTGATTAACAGACATTTCAGTTATTTTCCGGCTTTTAAACAACTAATTGACTGACTTCGGTTCAATTATTTGAATTCCATTTTTTTTCTTCCTGTGAGCTCAATAAGCACATTGCACAGTTTCTCTAGAGATGAATCATTTCAAGCCTGAACCGTGCGATGTAGTAGGGAGTGTTAGTATTCTACATAGTTTAGAGCAGAAAACATTTAACTACAATGACCATAATCCATTGCACGCCTACTGGTCCGGTATGTGTGTTTCTTCTATGCCTGCTAATTTAGATAAGTGTGGGGCAGACATGGAGATAGATAGAGAGAGAGAGAGAGAGAGAGAGAGAGAGAGAAGAATGCACAATCGAGAGAGAGATAGATGTTGTTTTTTTATGTGGACCCCTCCCCAGTAAGCAACACAAAGTTACACCCTTGCCCCACAGACAGCTCTTTCAGTGAAAAGACACTGATATCTGACAAGTTTAAAAGAGGCCGCTAACTCATCACTGAGGGGTAGTAACATAGCACACCTCTCAGACTTTAAATAACCCATGTTAACTAAACACAGATACGTGAGAGAAATCTTAATGACTTGTTTTAGTCTGTTTGCCCAGACTAAAATGCCTGGTTACTTAAATATGGCAACCTTCTTTTCTCATACCAAGCATCAGAAAGTAAGAAAGAGGATATTGTGAAGAACATCCTTAGAAGGAAAGCCAAACAATGAGTGCTTTTATGGTGTATCTGTAAACCTTTTTCATTTTTCTTGCTGGCTGGCACCAGGGTAATAATTAAAATAATTGAGGTGTTTACAATGCAATTGATTAAGGGGATAACAATGCACAGGCTGAATGAGGAAATAAAGAAATCACATAATGGCAGTGAATAAAATAGCAAATGGGATTTTACAATCGATTTAACATCTAGAAAAGTAATTACAGCAATCCTCTTCCCAGAGCCTCTGAATGGTATTTTTCCAATTTTATAATTCACTTATTGAATTCCTGAGCCACTCTAGATGGTGGCTATAGCATCCACTAATGCAGGCCCTAGAGACTGATGAGGCAAAGCAAGGCCTGCTTTCATTGGCTGATTGTGTACCCAGAATCCTGTGGTGAATGCTGCGGCCTACCGCTGCTACCAGGACAATCAATCAGTGTCATTGAGAAGCCATGAGCATCTGGCTGCCCAAAACTTCAGAAAACACTCCTTCTCACCGCCTTTGAAGTGCATGGATGAAGAAATGTTTTTTTTTTGTGGGCTGACCAGGCAACAGTGTTGCTGGCCATTCCCAACCTGTAAAACCTCTTCCCAACCGCTCTCTTCACAGCTGAGGTGCTGCGGGCCACAAAAAAGCCCATTGGGGTCTTTCAAAAGGGGAGAAAATGGTGCTTTATTTTAATCAGATTATTCTAACTATGAGCTTACTGCCATGAAGCCATGACAACCGACGTTTAAGTACTTATTTGTTTCAGATCAGAAAAAAAAGAAGGAAAAGGGGATAGGCATTTAAATCAGTCATGGCTACAGTCACTCTGCCAACGGGAACTCAAAATGAATAGAAATACCAAGTCGCTTGCCCAACAGATGCAACTGGGCCTGCAGCAGGTTCTCTTCCCAGAAAGTAGATGTGAACATGTTTCAAAAACCAAACCACTTTACCAGGATGGATG
The DNA here is from genome assembly GCF_018296145.1 of Oncorhynchus tshawytscha. Taxonomy (NCBI): domain Eukaryota; kingdom Metazoa; phylum Chordata; class Actinopteri; order Salmoniformes; family Salmonidae; genus Oncorhynchus; species Oncorhynchus tshawytscha. The sequence continues at coordinate 11,571,038 of NC_056448.1, forward strand.
AGAAATATAACCATCTATTCATCATTGTCTGACACATAGTCAGAGAGCCAGACATTATGCTACCAGCGATGCCATTAAAACACATATCTCGCCGTCAATGTCTTAGACACACCGAGAAAAGTATCTGCCAAAAGCCATCAATAGAGTGTCTTGAAGGGGCTGTGGCTTTCAACAGGACTAAGTAAGTTCTTTCACAATATACAGGTATCATTTTTTCACCTGCAGAATTCCAAGAACGCTGCTAATTGATTACCCAGTAGGAAGTGAGAGAGACTGAAAGACTGTTCTTAAGGTAATGACTTTCAGAACTTTCATGAGCCAGCACTTGTCATAACTACGAAACACATTCAATGTAAATGCCTCAACCGTTACACAAGATCTGGGAACATGACTGAATTCTCAAAGTCTCAAGGAAGGAACATTGAACGCAGTTATAGAAATCCTTGCTCGACTTCTAATCCTATATGTTTATTGTAAATTGATTACTGCATTTATGATGAGTAGCCTTAGTTACAGATATGTGACTAAATATGACTATTCATGATGAAATGTTTAAATAGCACCCACTTTTTTAGATCAAGACTAAGTCTCCTGCACATTTTAACATTTAATACAGAATTACAGTGTAGAACGCACTGTGCACATATCACCACAGTGAACTTTTCGAATGGAAATGTTCCACCACCAATGTCTTAGAAAACGATTCCCACATCACTACCACAGAAACAAGTACTAAGTGACAGAAGTCAGGGAAGTTTAGCATGGTCCAGATTGTGACAGCTGCTAATGAATTTTCATCATTTGAGCATAGGTAAAACACCCTTGTATGAATACCCATTGTTTATCATAAATGCAAATGTTCACTCTGCATATAAACTTACAACCGGCAATGACACACACACACACAAAAAAACTCATAGTCAAAGCTGAATAAACTTCTGTGGTGAACTCAAATAGATTAGAAGACTAACACTAGTTGTTCTGCTGTGTGGCTGCAGTACCTGTAACTGTCCTGCAGAGCCAGGTGTGAGCTGTTTGAGGAGCGTTGGTCCTGTGGAACAGCTGGAGGGACAGGGATGGATAGAGATACACAGTGGCTTGACTGGCCACTGGACAGCAAATCTATAAAACACAGACAACAAAATAGAGATATAGATACACTGGACAAGGCTACACGCAACATAAACCCATCACTGAGACTCTAATTAAGAAGAATATACGTACATATCAAACCCCGAATAGGTCTACCTAACTCTAAATAAAAGGCACAGTCAGAGCATCTGGATGATGTGTACCTGTGTAGTGATCTATGGAGGGGCTAGGGGATTGGCCCAACCTTCTGTCAATCATGTCCAGAGGAGAGAGGCTGGGTTTCAGGGGTTGGATGGTTAGGCAATCCGTTAATGCCTCTTGGCTCATGTCAACAGACAACCTCAGCTTTAGACCAATCACAGAGATACAGAGATCAGTATAAATGCAAGTAGAGAATAAACTAACTTGCTAATGAAAAAAACAGTGAATGTGGGAGCATTCGTAAAAACAAGACTTTTTTATAGAAACAGCCCACCTCCTGCGGCAAATTGTATCTATGGTGACGTAACCTTAACTGTAAGATAGAATTAATGAGCATAATTATCCCCAACAGGGAGTTTAATATGGTCTGAGCATTACAGCACAGCAAAGAAAATCAACTAGATTTACACAACAATATGTGGAGGCACTCTGCGTTAGTGTACTGTATAAGTGGATGTGTTTGCGATACTATAGAAGTGGGGGAAAGTAAGAGGCTGTGAAAGAGAGCGGGTGTCTCAAAAGACATTGAGACCGTGATACAGTCAAGGGGATCCTTTCACTGCAAAGTGTACATTGCTGAGGGGGATTGAGCAAATTTCCAAGTGTAAAGAGTAGAGTCCAGGCAGCTCCATACTGACCTTCTTCCTCAACTGCCTCTCTTTGGATGAATGGGATTTGACGTGCTTGCGCAGGGAGCTGGGGTCAGTGTAGCGCTTCACACAACCAGGGATCTGACACGCGTACGGCTTCTGCATAAACACGCACACGGCCACACACAACTGGGAATGTCACAAAACCAACAGCTTCCAGTTTTGACTTGCAGTGTGTGCATGTATGTCATTTGATTTGATTTGATTTAGCCAGGATAGTCCACTCAGCCACTGTTTTCCAGGGAGTCCTGGGTTCCATATAGTCAATAAAAGCATACACATCACATAGATGCTGTCTAGATAAAAGTCTACACAGAAGCATTTGTGTACAGCTTTCTTGAAGGTGGAAATGCTAGCTAGCTGCCATGTGGGTAAGTCCAGCTCGAGAGAGGAAAACAAGGCAGCGACAGAGAAAAGAAGAAAAAACAGAGAATGAGAGAGCACAAGAGAGTGAACAAGGAAGAACACTTCTTAGAGTAAGAGATCAGTGTCTCAATTCTCAATGCGTGCGTTTCCTGTGTGTCTGTCTGAGATATCCCACTCAACTCACCGTGTCCAGGTGGGTGCGCTGATGCTTGGCTCGGTCGCTGGAGTTGCTGAAGGCTTTGTGGCAGCCGGGGTGCTGGCATTGATAAGGCTTCTCTCCAGTGTGGCTGCGCAGGTGGATCTTCAGGTTCTCCAGCCGAGAGAAAGCCTTCTGACAGCCCTCAAACTGCAACAACACACAAAGGGCACAGGGAGAAGAGGGATAGTGTACACTTAATATCCCTATCATTAACCTATACTGTACATCAGGGGTCCACAAAACAACATCCAAACATTCAGCATATGGAGAGCTTGAGACTATAAAGTTATATCTGCAAAACATAGGATAATTGGTTTGAAAGGTGTCAGCAATTTTTATGTTGTTTTCTTTTGGACTTAACAACAACATGAGTAGTATATAGATTTGGGAACATTGCACAAAACAAGGGTCGATCAATAACCCAATTTTAATGCAGATAGAAGCTCTCGATATGGAAACTACCACTGGTTAACACTATAAGAGGTGTGGTGGTTAATGTGTCCAGCAGGGGTCAGTATCTGTGTGTACACAGACTTCAGTCTGTAGAATCTGTCTCGTCTCAAGGGTCGTGTAGGATCTAAATGTGTTGACAGATGAACTCATTGTAGAAACATGCAACCACCAACTGGTAGAGAGGTTAAGGTAAAGAGGGGTTTGTTCCTCGTCAAAAGGGCTTGCTCCCTGCCCAGGTACACTAGCTGTCACAAGCTATGGGATTCAAGAGTAGTGGATGGAAGCTGATCCAAGTCAGCAGAACTAAACAGCTCTCCTTTGTGCAGTACTACCAGTGGCAGACTGGCCATCTGTCACTTCGGGCAAATGCCAGATGGCCTTCCACTTTCAGCCTATTGTGCCTGTCAAACTTGTTTTTGCAAAATTATCATTATCTGGCTAATAATGGTGGCCTCAAGAAATAAAATAGGCCGGTGTGTGTGGGGGCCTCAAGAAATAAAATAGGCCGGTGTGTGTGGGGGCCTCAAGAAATAAAATAGTTTGGTGTGTCTGGGGGCCTCAAGAAGAAAAATAGGCCAGTGTGTTAGAAATGCCCGAGACGACTTCTGGTCCCAGTCCGCCCCTGAGTACTACCACCTCACTGCAATGACCTCACCCTTAAGACATGTGAATCATCACAGTTTCCTACTGTAAGTCAAGACTAGTACTTTGCTCTCTCACTCCACAGTCAAAGGGCTTGGAATGTCCTTACTTCAGTTTCACAGAGTAAAGTCATGGAACCATGACCCATTTTATTATTGTCCCTCCAGGACTGGATTCCTTGCATAGCTATACCTCTCCCTCAGTCTGAGCTGACCAACTACAAATGAATCAGTTCCTTTAATATTTGACTCATCACATTCGTCTGCATCGCTATGGGACATATTCCTTTGATTCACTCCTTTGATTCCTTTGATTTGCGTAATAACATAATGCTAACTTCCCAACTGTATTTCTCCTCGGAACTCTATCTGAATCAACATTGCCACTCTCTTCTTGCAAGACAATATCGCGATAAAATTCAAATCTCTAAAGTGCTGTATAGGCAAAGTGTTACCTACTCAACAGCCACTACACTCGATGTTGTTCTGTCTGGAAGCTGGCAAACAGCAGGCGCGAACATACTGTACACTCTGCCGAGCAAAACCCCCAGCAGAGTACGGCCATTATGCCAAAACTCATTATGCCTAACTTTGACCCTCAATTCCAGTAAGGCCATTATGACTCCTTCTGATGGCAACCATATGTTCATATTGTCAAAAGGAATGGGAGTCAGACTTTATAAGCCTTAAGTAATTCAAGAGGGAGAGAGGGAGGCAGATATGCCTGATAATTCTATCAGTGCTCACCAGCCTATTAGAGATAGCAAACATATTCTGCATGACTGTATCATAGCGAATGTGTGAATTCGGGGCACAATCAACAGCATTTTAGTGCTTACAGATGAGGTCTCCCATGCAACGATGACGATATATCTCCTTGTGGGTCTTTACCACTGCACTCTATGTCCTGCTTGTCTGGGGACACGAGTAATGACCTAACAGAAGTATCCCTGAAAGTGGAGAAAGCCACCACCATTCCATAGTCTTTCTAGTCTTTCACAAGTCTTCTTCACACACAGCAGGATATTCTGTCCAAATGCTCTCTAAAACGGTGGCATACCAGGGAAGTACACCACGACCGGACACTCCAAACCACAGTGAAGAGAAAAGGATCAGCATTGGACCATTCAGACGGGCTAGCATAAGAAAAATACAGGCCAGGGAGAATGAGCAGGATAAATAGCCATTCAGCCTGGGGATGGGAAGAGAACTGAGAACCAGCATCACACACAAATATACTGCCAGGAGCCCAGCGGTGCCCAGGAGTGGCCTGTCATGCACACTCACACACTCACACACGCACACACACACTCTCTTGCTAATAAAGCTTAGAGTCCCCTTTTAGCTGCTGTGAGGGACAGAGGGTCTGAATAGACAGCAACATGGCTCCTCAGTGGAGCTGAATGCCACAGCCAGCCTCCTGACAGGTCCTGGCAGTCGGGCATGCCCTGGGGAACAATGACCCGCCCACAGCGTGCCAGCAGAGTCAGTCTAGTGCCCTCTATAGTGCCTCAGCCTCTTTCCTCTCTCTCACATCTCCTCTCTCTCACATCTCCTCTCTCTCTCACGTCTCCTCTCTCTCTCTCACATCTCCTCTCTCTCACATCTCCTCCCTCTCACGTCTCTACTCTCTCACGTCTCCTCTCTCTCTCGCACGACTCCTCTCTCTCTCTCACATCTCCTCTCTCTCTCTCACATCTCCACTCTCTCACGTCTCCACTCTCTCTCTCATGTCTCCTCTCTCTCTCTCTCTCACGTCTCATCTCTTTCTCTCACATCTCCCCTCTCTCTCTCTCTCACATCTCCACTCTCTCACATCTCCACTCTGTCACATCTCCTCTCTCTCACATCTCACTTCTCCACTTTCTCACATCTCCTCTCACATATCCACTCTCTCACATCTCCTCCTTCTCACATCTACGCTCTCTCACATCTCCGCTCTCTCACATCTCCGCTCTCTCACATCTCCGCTCTCTCACATCTCCACTCTCTCTTCTACTCTCTTCTCCATCCGTGTGCCCCCTCTCTTCTCCATCCGTGTGCCCCCTCTCTTCTCCATCCGTGTGCCCCCTCTCTTCTCCATCCGTGTGCCCCCTCTCTTCTCCATCCGTGTGCCCCCTCTCTTCTCCATCCCTTCCGTGTGCCCCCTGTTCTTTCTCACATCTTTACAGAACGCTTTCCTTACTCTTATCTACAGCTCAACTCCCTTTCTTATCTTCTTCAAACGCTCAAATCTCACCCCCTCTCACATATCCTCTCCTCATGCCCAGTCAACGTCTCCTCTCCCTCTTATCTTCTCATCTATCGTCATCTTCTTTAAGTGCAAAAAGTTAGTTCATGAGATTTTGAGGTCTTTAAAACAAGAGCTGAAAACGGTTACAGAAGCTGGAGAATAAGCTGCTGCGTTAAAATACTTTGAAGTCTGAACTGGTTTCTGGCGGCAAAATCAAGTTATTTCCCTCCTTACGGTTGTAGAGATGGCGCTAAAAATCTTGGCAAACCATAAATCCCATCAGGCCTGCATTCTGTGCCGTTGCGGGCAGGACTAGAATTTCAAGCTGTCCATTGTAAGGGAAACTAAGTGGATTAAAACCAAACTACTGGGGTTGTGTTACACCTTAACGGCTACAGTCTTCGAACATCAATAAGAGATATGCTAAAATGCACACTGTGATTCCTCAAGTGAACCTACAACTCAAGTACTCTAGCGCAGAATAGAACACCCAGCATCAAGACCATTTATAATTCAGAAGATGTACATGCTTTGAGGCCCAAACAAAACCGATAACTCCAGGATGTGTCAAGATATCGTCTATATCATTCACGTAGCTGAACATCACACTGCAGCAATGTGGATTGAGTAACCAACGGGAATTATCTGAGCTGACTGGTTCATCTTAATTGCACAGCCATGCAGCTACCATGACACTTGAACGCCTGTATTCCCATGGAGTGCTTTATTAAACTGACTAAGCTAGAGGAACCCTGGCCTCCACAGTTGCTTGGGTACCCCATATGTCTCTCTATTTAATTAACTATGATCCAGATCCAACAACACAGGGAGCTTCCATTAGAAAATAATATAGTTACTGTAGAAGGAGATATGGTTCAGCTTTCCAAGAAACTGTATGAATCTATTGCACAACATCTAAAGCTGTTCTGATAAGCTGGAAAATGTAACCATTATTAACTATGGCGGTAATTGTTCACCCTCCGAACAGTAAATCATCAAATGAATGTAGAGCAAAAAACAGGATTAGCTAATGTGTTTACAAAGGCGTTGCTCTTGGTGCTTTCCAAAGCTCCAAACCCGTTTGAAAACTGTTGAAAGTGTTGAAATCCCAGTGATAAAGGCATATACAAAAATACACAGATGAATCAACTATGTGTTAAGAAAGTGCTCAATCACCTTCACGCACTGAGAGCTGACAGGTACAAGTCATGGCTTGCCTGGTGTATGTGGGGCAGTGTGCTGCGTAATCAGATCTACTTCATTGTAATGCTACCGGCTGGGCGGGCGGCTCGCGCCTCTGTTTGCCATTCACCAGCCCCATCCTTCCTGTCAATCATTCCTCACAATAAGACCGAGTGTAATTCTCGGACAATTGACTGGCGTGGCATCTAAGACGTTTTTAGTGAAGTAGAACTGGTTATCTCGTTCTGTGAGAGTCTCTGCTGCCTGTCTAGCTCCTCGGCTCTGACTTTGATTGCTCAGACTGTTTTGTTCAGTAAGTATGGGTTTTCTGACAGTTTCTGTCAATTAGACTGACCTCGTTCTATTTCTTTTCAGTCTGACTTTTTCAGCGTACACTGAAATCAAGCCTGGGATGATGGGATGTCACACAATGGGTATGTCCAAATAGGCCCTCTATTAAATAGGGAATAAGGTGCCATTTCCAATATTCTGTTTTTGGGCATGACCCTGGATATTTTCCCCTGTAACACATGATTACATGGTACACAGAACCCTCTGACTGCAGCTGCAGCCTCCATAGCAACGTGACTGGTTGGTACTAATAAGTGAGTGTTTTGGAGCGAAAGGTCGACCACAGGTATGCACCCAGTTAATAATTGTCTAACCAAGAAGCAGCGAAACGAGTCAAGGAATGAGAATTGTTGGCCTCTTACTCATCTGAACCTCAAGTATGTTCCCAGTGGGGTTGAGGGCGGGTGGTATCTCTACAATTGTCTCGACCAGGGATGTCAAAGTCAGTTTGCCTGCGGGCCACATTCGGAGTCCAGAAAATGTGTTTGATTTCCTTGCAGTCAAAATAGTTCTAAAATGTTTTATTCTTCCTAACTATTCAGCTTTCTTTTCGGTGACTCATAGCAACCTGGAAAGAGTAAAGAGACTGTTTCAATGTAGGTCCAATATAATTTCTACAGTTTCATTTTAGTAATCGGTTAAAAGAAAAAAACTCTACACTTCCAGCTTGATGAGCCTAGAAAAGAGCCCGAGCTCACTACTGCAACTAATGTGCATAGGTTATGTGCTGCTATGGCTCCTGAAGGACTCCTATAACTGCAATTACAGCACAGGAAGGCTATCCCACGACCGGTCTATCGATGTCACCGCATGAAGAGGCATAAACAGACTCACCCCATCGCGACGCCCCGCAAAGGCTAACTTTCTAGCCCTTGCTAGCTCCTTGCTTGCTAATTCGGCCTGCTAACTGCTAGCTTGTTTAGCCCCGGTCCGCTAACTGCTACCTTGTTTAGCCCCGGTCCGCTAACTGCTACCTTGTTTAGCCCCGGCCTACTAACTGTTAGCTTGTTAGCACAGGCCTGCTAACCATCTGAATCGCCGCGTCCCAAACACTCACTGGACCCATATTTACTTTCAATCTCTTTTCGATTTTTAATTTGTTTATACCTTCCGGTAACCTGCCTCACCCAATGTGATACGGAATCGCTATCATTTTTAATTTTTAGAACACACTCAAGAACCTCCAGAAGCTAACCAGCTAACTAGCTACAAGCTATTTAGTCATTGTTAGCCACTGCTAGCGGCTTTTACCTTTTACCTTCTGCACAGCCAGCCAGTTTTTTAACCTGGATAATACTCGCCAGTCCAGCTTCCCTGCCCCATCCACCGCAGCCCGCTGGACACTGATCACCTGGCTACATAGCTGATGCATGCTGGATTGTCCATTAATCACGGTACTCCATTCTGCTTGTTTATGTTTTATCTGTCGGCCCCAGCCGCACTCAGGCTCTGTGTGTAGTTAATCCGACGCTCCCTGCCTAGTCAACGCCATTTTACCTGCTGTTGTTGTGCTAGCTGATTAGCTGTTGTTGTCTCACCTACTGTTTTAGCTACTGTTTTAGCTAGCTCTCCCAATTCAACACCTGTGATTACTGTATGCCTCACTGTATGTCTCTCTCAAATGTCAATATGCCTTGTATACTGTTGTTCAGGTTAGTTATCATTGTTTTAGTTTACAATGGAGCCTCTTCATACCCCTGATACCTCCTTTGTCCCACCTCCCACACATGCGGTGACCTCACCCATTACAACCAGCATGTCCAGTGATACAACTTCTCTCATCATCACCCAGTGCCTGGGCTTACCTCCGCTGTACCCGCACCCCACCATACCCCTGTCTGCGCATTATGCCCTGAATATATTCTACCATGCCCAGAAATCTGCTCCTTTTATTCTCTGTCCCCAACGCTCTAGGCAACCAGTTTTGATAGCCTTTAGCCGCACCCTCATTCTACTCCTCCTCTGTTCTGCGGGTGATGTGGAGGTAAACCCAGGCCCTGCATGTCCCCAGGCACCCTCATTTGTTGAATTCTGTGATCGAAAAAGCCTTGGTTTCATGCATGTCAACATCAGAAGCCTCCTCCCTAAGTTTGTTTTACTCACTGCTTTAGCACACTCTGCTAACCCTGATGTCCTTGCCGTGTCTGAATCCTGGCTCAGGAAAGCCACCAAAAATTCGGAGATTTCCATACCCAACTATAACATTTTCCGTCAAGATAGAACTGCCAAAGGGGGAGGAGTTGCAGTTTACTGCAGAGATAGCCTGCAAAGTAATGTCATACTTTCCAGGTCCATACCCAAACAGTTCGAACTACTAATTTTGAAAATTACTCTCTCCAGAAATAAGTCTCTCACTGTTGCCGCCTGCTACCGACCCCCCACAGCTCCCAGCTGTGCCCTGGACACCATTTGTGAATTGATCGCCCCCCATCTAGCTTCAGAGTTTGTTCTGTTAGGTGACCTAAACTGGGATATGCTTAACACCCCGGCAGTCCTACAATCTAAGCTAGATGCCGTCAATCTCACACAAATCATCAAGGAACCCACCAGGTACAACCCTAAATCTGTAAACAAGGGCACCCTCATAGACGTCATCCTGACCAACTGGCCCTCCAAATACACCTCCGCTGTCTTCAACCAGGATCTCAGCGATCACTGCCTCATTGCCTGTATCCGCTACGGAGCCGCAGTCAAACGATCACCCCTCATCACTGTCAAACGCTCCCTAAAACACTTCTGTGAGCAGGCCTTTCTAATCTACCTGGCCCGGGTATCCTGGAAGGACATTGACCTCATCCCGTCAGTTGAGGATGCCTGGTCATTCTTTAAAAGTAACTTCCTCACCATTTTAGATAAGCATGCTCCATTCAAAAAATGCAGAACTAAGAACAGATATAGCCCTTGGTTCACTCCAGACCTGACTGCCCTCGACCAGCACAAAAACATCCTGTGGCGGACTGCAATAGCATCGAATAGTCCCCGCGATATGCAACTGTTCAGGGAAGTCAGGAACCAATACACGCAGTCAGTCAGGAAAGCTAAGGCCAGCTTCTTCAGGCAGAAGTTTGCATCCTGTAGCTCCAACTCCAAAAAGTTCTGGGACACTGTGAAGTCCATGGAGAACAAGAGCACCTCCTCCCAGCTGCCCACTGCACTGAGGCTAGGTAACACGGTCACCACCGATAAATCCATGATAAATCCAACTTCAACAAGCATTTCTCAACAGCTGGCCATGCCTTCCGCCTGGCTACTCCAACCTCGGCCAACAGCTCCGCCCCCCCGCAGCTACTCGCCCAAGCCTCTCCAGGTTCTCCTTTACCCAAATCCAGATAGCAGATGTTCTGAAAGAGCTGCAAAACCTGGACCCGTACAAATCAGCTGGGCTTGACAATCTGGACCCTCTATTTCTGAAACTATCCGCCGCCATTGTCGCAACCCCTATTACCAGCCTGTTCAACCTCTCTTTCATATCGTCTGAGATCCCCAAGGATTGAAAGCTGCCGCAGTCATCCCCCTCTTCAAAGGGGGAGACACCCTGGACCCAAACTGTTACAGACCTATATCCATCCTGCCCTGCCTATCTAAGGTCTTCGAAAGCCAAGTCAACAAACAGGTCACTGACCATCTCGAATCCCACCGTACCTTCTCCGCTGTGCAATCTGGTTTCCGAGCCGGTCACGGGTGCACCTCAGCCACGCTCAAGGTACTAAACGATATCATAACCGCCATCGATAAAAGACAGTACTGTGCAGCCGTCTTCATCGACCTTGCCAAGGCTTTCGACTCTGTCAATCACCATATTCTTATCGGCAGACTCAGTAACCTCGGTTTTTCGAATGACTGCCTTGCCTGGTTCACCAATTACTTTGCAGACAGAGTTCAGTGTGTCAAATCGGAGGGCATGCTGTCCGGTCCTCTGGCAGTCTCTATGGGGGTGCCACAGGGTTCAATCCTCGGGCCGACTCTTTTCTCTGTATATATCAATGATGTTGCTCTTGCTGCGGGCGATTCCCTGATCCACCTCTACGCAGACGACACCATTCTATATACTTCCGGCCCGTCCTTGGACACTGTGCTATCTAACCTCCAAACGAGCTTCAATGCCATACAACACTTCTTCCGTGGCCTCCAACTGCTCTTAAACGCTAGTAAAACCAAATGCATGCTTTTCAACCGTTTGCTGCCTGCACCCGCACGCCTGACCAGCATCACCACCCTGGATGGTTCCGACCTTGAATATGTGGACATCTATAAGTACCTAGGTGTCTGGCTAGACTGTAAACTCTCCTTCCAGACTCATATCAAACATCTCCAATCGAAAATCAAATCAAGAGTCGGCTTTCTATTCCGCAATAAAGCCTCCTTCACTCACGCCGCCAAACTTACCCTAGTAAAACTGACTATCCTACCAATCCTCGACTTCGGCGATGTCATCTATAAAATTGCTTCCAACACTCTACTCAGCAAACTGGATGCAGTTTATCACAGTGCCATCCGTTTTGTCACTAAAGCACCTTATACCACCCACCACTGCGACTTGTATGCTCTAGTCGGCTGGCCCTCGCTACATATTCGTCGCCAGACCCACTGGCTCCAGGTCATCTACAAGTCCATGCTAGGTAAAGCTCCGCCTTATCTCAGTTCACTGGTCACGATGGCAACACCCATCCGTAGCACGCGCTCCAGCAGGTGTATCTCACTGATCATCCCTAAAGCCAACACCTCATTTGGCCGCCTTTCGGTCCAGTTCTCTGCTGCCTGTGACTGGAACGAATTGCAAAAATCGCTGAAGTTGGAGACTTTTATCTCCCTCACCAACTTCAAACATCTGCTATCTGAGCAGCTAACCGATCGCTGCAGCTGTACATAGTCTATCGGTAAATAGCCCACCCATTTTTACCTACCTCATCCCCATACTGTTTTTATTTATTTACTTTTCTGCTCTTTTGGACACCAATATCTCTACCTGTACATGACCATCTGATCATTTATCACTCCAGTGTTAATCTGCAAAATTATAATTATTCGCCTACCTCCTCATGCCTTCTGCACACAATGTATATAGACTCCCCTTTTTTTCTACTGTGTTATTGACTTTTTAATTGTTTACTCCATGTGTAACTCTGTGTTGTCTGTTCACACTGCTATGCTTTATCTTGGCCAGGTCGCAGATGCAAATGAGAACTTGTTCTCAACTAGCCTACCTGGTTAAATAAAGGTGAAATATTTTTATTTATTTTTTAAATCCAGAGCAGAACAACTCATCTGTCAACTACACTTTGGCTTTGAACATGGTATGTTGTCATGCCGTGAAATCAAAAGAACCAAACATAGCCTTCTCTAACAGCACATCTGAGAGAACCACCAGTAGCACTAGGACTGGGAGCACCTGTCTCAGGGGAATCCAGCCAATCCTCCTCATCAGTACCAGGTCCAAGGATACATGGCCTTCAGATGAGCTCCATTCAAGTCTCTCTCTCCTTGGCCACAGAACCAGACCCAATCAGAACCGGGCCAGGGAACATCACCTTCCCAGAACCCCAGCCAAGTCTGTCCCTGCCTGGCAGGCTCTTGGCTGCTGACAGGCCCTGTGACTGCCTGGTAGAGTAGCTCAGAGAGAGAGAGAGAGAGAGGGGACTGTGGCAGAGCAGGGATCAGGAGGCTGGCTGACTGGTGCCCTGCCAGAACTTAAGCGCTGCGCTGCCTTTGTGCTGATTTAATAACTACATAATTAAGTTAACTGCCATGTCAACTATCACAGAGCTGGACTAATTAGCCCATGGCCACAGTTAAGAGGAGAGAGAGACCATATTTCTGACCCAAACCTTCAGCCTTCGGACGTACATCAGAGTACACAAAGACCTTAAAGAGGTACAACGTGCGTACTTCAGGATGTCGATTTCCCTCTAAACCGTCTCAGCAAGGCTATTAAGAGGCTGAAAGGCCCTCTACAGCTCCGGTCTAGAGGATTGGCTGGTTGACTCACAGTAGACAGGGGAGACAGTCTGGAAGGGAACTGGTGCACTCACTTCCACCTTTAGCATACTTATGGGAAAAAGATGTTAACCATTGTGCATAAGGGGGGTGGAATACCTGAGGTAACATTTTGTTCAGGTAAAGCGGGTGACTAAAGTGGGTGACTAAACAGATTCACACTTGCATTTTATAGACAGTTTTGAGGCATTCACCAGAGATTGATTTGCTATGTACCGTGCACTTGTTGGGCTTCTCTCCTGAGTGGACTCTCATGTGGATGAGGAGTTTGTAGCGGGCGTTGAAGGGCTTGAACCTGCGTGGACACCCTGCCCAGAAGCAGGTGAAGTCCTCGCCTTTCCGCTGGTCCACATGGAGCTTCTCTATGTGCCTTACCAGCTCCTCCTTTTGGTCATACACAGCACTGCAGTCAACCCAGCGGCAGCAGTGGCCCCCACTGTATTCCTCTGTCTCCCCCTCCTCTTCCTCCAGCATGGGGAACAGGAACAGGGGATGGGGCTGGAGGCTGGCCCCATGCACAGGGGGAGCTGGCGGAGCCTGTGGGACAGGGCCCTGGATGTGGCTGGGAGGTCTGTGGAGGTGGAGGTGCTGGTGAGAGTGGTAGGGAGGCGGAGGGCCCTGTGGTGGACTAGCTGATCTGATGATGGTGGCCAACTCTAGCTGAAAGTGTAGAGATGGCACCAGGTCATTAGCACTCCTGGCTGCCTCCTGTAGTGTCCCTCCCTCCTCTGGGAGACACTGCTGCTCCACCACCATGTTAGCCATCTGGCTCTCCAGCGCCCCTCCCTGCTCCAGCATCTGCATGCGGCCACACTCCGTCCCAGGGTGGGGGTCACTCAGTGGGATCAGGGCCAGCGTGGAGCCTGGGAGGCTGAAGAGGCCTGGAGACTGAGGATAGGGGATACAGCTCCCTCTCACCCCTAGGAAGTGGCCATAGACCTCAGGCTGGAGGGGTGAAAGGGTGTGGTGGGAAGCCGGAGAGCTCCGGGAGCCATTGATGTAAGCCACCAGCGAGGTGGGTGAGGTGCGGATGATGGAGTTGAAGTCGATGCCATAGCCATCTGACAGAGGGGACATGGAGAGGGCCCTCTTCTTGGAACGGGCTGAGTACTGCCGGGGGCTGTTGGCATCCCCGCCAAACAGGTAGGAAGGCAGGGACGCAGAGTTGGAGATGCTGGTGCTCCCTGACATGGCAGTGCCAGGGGGCATGCTGAGCAGCTCACCCCCCTCGCTGCCAAGGGTTGAGCCCTGCTGTGGGCAGAGTGGAGGAAGGACCCGGTAGCCATAGGGCCACTCCTGTCTGCCACTCACAACTGACTGGGTCTCTGCTAGGCTCAGGGTGGTGGAGGCCAGGGACTCTCTGGAGAGCAAGGACCTGAGGCACAACACTGTAGTATGTGAGTAAGGATAGCAGTACCAGGAAAGTCTGGTAGAGTTGAGTATCACAGCTGTTTAATAACATACATGGATTTTGTTGAAAGTAGCTCAGAAATCAGTGCAATGAAAAGAGTTTGCAGGTATACTCCCCCACCTAGAGTGGTGCAGAGGTTGACTCACCTGGCATCTGTGTAGGGTACCATCAGGCCTTGTGGGGGTTGGGAGTCTTGGGGGGCATGTGGTACCAGAGGACCTGAGGTGTAGGCCTGGGCACTCTGGCTCTGGACCACCATCGGACTACTGGTGACCCAGAGGTTAGCACCAGCTGGCTGGCCCAACACCTGCATACTTGGTCCTGAGACAGAGTAACCTGGTAGAGACAAGTTCACCATTAGAGTTTTGAGGGTTCACCACCAACGTCAGGGTTATACAGTAGGAAATACAATCACTTGACATGGTTTGCTTGAATTAGACCATATACCTTACAAATAAAAGAAATACAGACATTTCTTCATGCATAATAATATCTAAATAGTGAGGAACCACATACTGTATCAATGATTAAGGGTCTAAAATGTCGAGTGACATTTGTTAGGTCTCATAAATTAATCAACACGGTTTCAAATTCATGTTCAACTGGGAATATTATAAAAATCATAATAAAGAAGAGGACTTTACATCTGAGCATCCAGCCTTCCTGTGCTGTTGCTTGTGCTAAGACCACATTCAAACAAAATCGTTCGACACAGCTTGAAACAAGATTGAAAAAGAAAACACTATGAAAAATAATACTAATTTGAATTAATTGTGGAATCAAGTCATTCAAAGTAAATTCCAGACCAAGATAATAGAGAGACACTTGTGGAGAACTCTCACTGTGTATTAATTGTCGTGAGAGCTCCAACTACTGTGTCGTCTTCTACAATGGTCACACTTCAGTGGTTGTGGCATTGCCATTTGCATCCAACCATTGTAATCATGCTTGACACACATTTCTTAGTTTGTACTGGCAGTATCTGACTTTGATAGAGACGCAATGAATCCATGGTCCAGCGTCTGTTCATCTCCGCCACAGTTCACTTCAACAAACTGTGTTTGTACACCAGGGACCCATGAGGCAGATATCATCAACAGAAATCAAACACAAACCTACATTTGTTTTTTGTCTTGCTCAATAGAAGCTTATGAGTCCTGTAATTCACCCTAACAAACCTGAACTGCCCAGAGACACTTTCTGCTCTGTTAATTACGAATGAGATTGTTTTTTTCTTCCTCTTTTTCCTCCATCGCTCATTTAGGGATATGTTTTCTGCTTGGTTAGTTATCAATAAACAAGCCAGGGAGAAAGGAGTCCTGGGGAAGAACGGAGGTTAGGGTGGGAGGACGACATTGAAGTGAGGTGAAGTATGAAGACTTCTATGTAAATCAGTGCTACTTTGAAGAGTGGCGAGAAGAGAGGGGCTGATTGAAATGCTGTTTACAACATATCACTGGGACATGTGCACACTGTGATCTTTCAATTGAAAGGGAGGAAGAGGTCCTCCATACCGGTTCTTTGGAGGGCATAGGTATCAGGCTTTAAATCAGTCGTTTATGGTAGGGAACATTTAGCTAGCTATTAAACAACTGATTACTTTAATAGGGTGCTTTCAATATATTTGGAGGGACGAGTGCACCTAGAGAGGATAACTAACCTAAGGTCACGAGGGTCACAATATTTCATAATGAGGGGACAAAGTCAAGACTGATCAAAACAATTACAGTTATGGGCAATTCCACACTAAAGGAACTGCGCTGAGACTCCGATTTTTTTCTCTCTTAAATTGTATGCCAAACAAAAACCATTTGATTTCAAAGTTTAACGAACTGTATAACTCTCTGCACAAGGACTACTTTTAACAATTTCCTGGATGACCTGTGCAGATGCTTATAGCTACTTCCTGTAAATAGTCATGTTATTTTTTACTCATTATTGTTATTCGTTATGCACTATGTTTAGTTCCCGTGTCACTATTTCTATTTTTATTTCTATTTTATCTTTAAATCTCTTTTGGTTATTGAACTACAGTAAGTGAAGTGGATTTACACCCAGTAACTGAATTTCATCATTGGTCCCTGATCTGTACTACACAGAAATGCATAATTATGGATATGCATTTCATTCTCTTCATGGTGTTGTATCCTAAAATGGTACACAAAGGTATAAATATGTAATATCCTCCGATTTAGGTATTATTCTACACACTGGCTATTATTTTAATGAGCTCCGCCACCAAATAAGACCACATTTGGTTGGTCCAGACTGGACCAAATATTAACCAATCACAGATGTCTATGTTTCACAAGTTTGGTCATCAAAGTACAACACAGTAGAGGTCAGTAGAAAACAGTACAGTATAGTCAAGTAGAGTATTCTTCAGTACAGTACAGTAGAGTATAGTTCAGTACAGTACATTATAGTGTACTCCACTCTAGTGTGCTCTACTGTAATGTAATGTACTATACTCTACATTTCTTTACTGTAGTGTACTATACTCTACTGGGCTCTACTGTAATGTACTGTACTATACTCTACATTTCTTTACTGTAGTGTACTATACTCTTCTGGGCTCTACTGTAATGTACTGTACTATACTCTACATTTCTTTACTGTAGTGTACTATACTCTTCTGTGCTCTACTGTAATGTACTGTACTATACTCTACATTTCTTTACTGTAGTGTACTCTTCTGTGCTCTACTGTAATGTACTGTACTATACTCTACATTTCTTTACTGTAGTGTACTCTTCTGTGCTCTACTGTACTGTACTGTAATGTACTGTGCTGTCCAAACTTGTGAATCATGGACGTCTATGTTTGGGCCAAATGAAGGTCAGTACAGACGTCTGTGGATGTTGAAATCAAGGCCAGGACCAAATGCAAACTACTTTTCAATGTCCATGGATGTCCAGTGTCGGTCAGTGTTCAGTGGGTGAGGATCCTGGTTATAGTAAATGGAAAGGGAGTGTCAGTAAGAGCCGGGAGAGGGGACAATCATTGAAGAGAGAGGGAGTGAGAGAGGGAGGGGTTGTCTAGACTTTTCACACACTTGCTTTGACCACCAGACGACAGAAAGAGAAAGAAAACAGTTGTCAGCTGAACATAACAGAATGCCAGTGGATGGGAGGACAGTAGCAGGTGACCTAACTGTGATTTGTGACTGCTTGGAGTTCCTATTGTAGCTAATTCATTTGCAGAAATTATGTAACCAATTTGTTTTAATCACTTAGTCTACAAAATTAACTAAATTAATATCAGTAAAAACACTAGAACTAACTGGCAGGTCTACCTTTACTTGTCACTTCTGTGAACTGTCATTATCCTCCCCCCTAATGAGGGAGAGAAATGTGAAAATATCATGAAGATTTTGCAACGGAAACTTACAGAAGGCAGATTTTTTTTCCCCATAACTAAATGTTGATATTAGTTGGCAGAGGTCTTCAACATTATTGTGTTTTGATGTAAACTCGGCAAAAAAAGAAACTTCCTCTCACTGTCAACTGCGTTTATTTTCAGCAAACTTAACATGTGTAAATATTTGTATGAACATAACAAGATTCAACAACTGAACAAGTTCCACAGACAAGTTCCACAGTTCCATGTGACTAACAGAAATGGAATAATGTGTCCCTGAACAAAGTAAACTATATTTAGTCTCCAATAATTAGTTAAATAAAGTCCACCTGTCCTGGGGGGAATGGCCCTAGCCCTCAACCTCCGATCCAACAGGTCCCAGCTCAATGGGATGAGGCATACTGCTCGTTCTGTGCGTGATTTCCTTCAAGACAGGAATGTCAGTGAAGAGCCATGTCTTGCAGGAAATCATGCACAGAACGAGCAGTATGCCTGGTGGCATTGTCATGCTGATGAGTCTGCAGGAAGGGTACCACATGTCTTCCCTGTAATGCACAGCATTGAGATTGCCTGCAATGACAACAAGCTCAGTCCAATGATGCTGTGACATACCACCACAGACGATGACCAGTACCTGTTTGGATGTACCAATCCTGTGCAGGTGTTGTTACACGTGGTCTGCCACTGCGAGGACAATTAGCTGTCCATCCTGTCTCCCTGTAGCACTGTCTTAGGCTTCTCACAGTACAGACATTGCAATTTATTGCCCTGGCCACATCTGCAGTCCTAGTGCCTCCTTGTAGTATTTTAATTTTTTTTTGACCTTTATTTAACTAGGCAAGTCAGTTAAGATGACAGCGTAGGAACAGTGGGTTAACTGCCTTGTTCAGGGGCAGAACTGAACAAGGCAGCTTGGGGATTTGAACTTGCAACCCTTCGGTTACTAGTCCAACACTCTAACCACTAGGCTACACTGCCGCCCCACGTATGCCTGAGGCACGTTCACGCAGATGAGCAGGGACCCTGGGCATCTTTATTTTGGTGTTTTTCAGAGTCAGTAGAAAGGCCTCTTTAGTGTCCTAAGTTTTCATAACTATGACCTTAATTGCATACCATCTGTAAGCTGTTAGTGTCTTAACCACCGTTCCACAGGTGCATGTTCATTAATTGGTTCATTGAACAAGCATGGGAAATAGTGTTTAAACCCTTTACAATGAAGATCTGTGAAGTTATTTAGATTTTTACGAATTATCTTTGAAAGACGAGGTCTTGAAAAAGGGATGTTTTTTTTTTTTGCTGTTTATTTCTAATAGATTTTAAGGCTTTTTCTGGTAGATGTGTTCTAAGACCTCTTTTCCACCTGTTTGACAAAAAATCAAAGCCTGTGCTTATTCCTAATTTCTAGAATGGAAATGGTTGAAAAATGTACGTCTTAATAAAACATAAATAGAGCCTTAGCTTTCATTTGACACCCAATTTGATATCCTCCTATGAACTTCACATGTTGGTGCTCATGGAACCATTCACATGGAAATGACCTTATCCTATATAAAATGTCAAGACATCACTCACATCTACACACAGTATTAGTCTGCATGTAATACTGTATATCGACAAAGCTTACAAGAACGTACCTTTGACACCACTGTCAGAGCAGTCAGACGCCATGCCCTGATTGGTGGCTGCAATGCTGATGGGTGGGAGTTGAAGGGCTGGCACTTGTTGCCTTGACATCTGTGAGACACTTGACACATTTGGCTGTTTCCCATTGGTCAACATCTGCCTGCGGAGGCTCAGGGCAGGGAGCAGGACAGAACTCCCAGAATTCCCAGAGTTTGTCCCGGAGCTGAGCGGTACCTGGGAGTGGTGGACACCCCCTCCTCTACCCCAGCTGCTACCCACTGGAGAGGGGCTCAGGGTGGCACAGAATCCTGCGGACAGGGTGGTGCGCATAGGCATCCTGATGGAGGGGGCCTGCTGTCCTGTGATCATGCCCAGCGATGGGGGTACACCAGAGGGAGAGACCAAGAGGTGACAGCCCTTACCGTTCATGTCTGACCCGGTTTCTTTTTCACAAACAGCCTTGGAGGGTTTAGGAGACAAGAACAACTTTTCCCACAATGCTCCTCTTCCCAAAAGTCATGCTTGAGTCAGCAGAAGATCCATGGCTAAATCAGCATCTCATCTTCAGGCTCTCAGTGGTCTATCCATACGGACAGAGACATCTGAAATATATCAGTGAGACAGGCATACATTTATAGTTATGAGTAATAAATGAACCACATACTCATGGTTCCCAACTCTAGTCCATCGAGAACCCCCAACAATACACATTTTAATTGTATCCCAAGACAAAAAACACCTGATTCAATTAATTGCGGGCAGGATTAGTTGACAAGTTGAATTAGGTGTCCTTGTCTGGGACGTTTGACAGCAAACAGAACTACAACAGAAAATGTAAATGTGAGCAACCATGGGGCAAAACAGACAGGCATGGCTTATATTGTTAACAACAGGTAAACTATATTTAGTCTCCAATAATTAGTTAAATAAAGTCCATCTGTGTGCAATCTAAGTGTCACATGATCTGTCACATGATCTCAGTATATATACCTGTTCTGAAAGGCCCCAGAGTCTGCAATACCACTAAGCAAGGGGCACCACCAAGCAAGTGGTACCATGAAGACGAAGGAGCTCTCCAAACAGGTCAGGGACAAAGTTGTGGAGAAGTACAGATCAGGGTTGGGTTCTAAAAAAATATCCGAAACTTTGAACATCCCACAGAGCACCATTAAATCCATTATTAAAAAATGGAAAGAATATGGCACCACAACAAACCTGTCAAGAGATTGCCGCCCACCAAAACTCACAGACTAGGCAAGGAGGGCATTAATCAGAGCGGAAACAAAGAGACTGGAGCTGCAAAGCTCCACAGCGGAGATTGGAGTATCTGTCCATAGGACCACTTTAAGCTGTACACTCCACAGAGCTGGGCTTTAAGGAAGAGTGGCCAGAAAAAAAGCCATTGCTTAAAGAAAAAAATATGCAAACATGTTTGGTGTTTGCCAAAAAGCATGTGGGAGACTCCCCAAACATATGGAAGAAGGTACTCTGGTCAGATGAGACTAAAATTGAGCTTCTTGGCCATCAAGGAAAACGCTATGTCTGGTGCAAACCCAACACCTCTCATCACCCCGAGAACACCATCCCCATGGTGAAGCATGGTGGTGGCAGCATCATGCTGTGGGGATGTTTTCATCAGCAGGGATTGTGAAACTGGTCAGAACTGAAGGAATGATGGATGGCGTTAAATACAGAGAAATTCTTGAGGGAAACAGTCTTCCAGGGATTTGAGACTGGGACGGAGGTTCACCTTCCAGCAGCACAATGACCCTAAGCATACTGCTAAAGCAACACTTGAGTGCTTTAAGGGGAAACATTTAAATGTCTTGAAATGGCCTAGTCAAAGCCCAGACCTCAATCCAATTGATAATCTTTGGTATTACTTAAAGATGGCTATACACCAGCAGAACCCATCCAACTTGAAGGAGCTGGAGCAGTTTTGCCATGAAGAATATACAAAAATCCCAGTGGCTAGATGTACCAAGCTTATAGAGACATACCCCAAGAGACTTGCAGGTGTAATTGCTGCAAAAAAAGTGGCTCTAACAAAGTATTGACTTTAGTTATGAATAGTTAAGCATGCTCAAGTTCGCTTTTTTTGTCATATTTCTTGTTTGTTTCACAAGAAAAAAATATTTTGCATCTTCAAAGTGGTGGGCATGTTGTGTAAATCAAAAGATACAACCCCCCAAAAAAATCTACTTGAATTCCAGGTTGTAAGGTAACAAAATAGGAAAAATGCCAAGAAGGGTAAATCATTTCGCAAGCCACTGTAGAGAGGAGGTCAAAGAACTGGAAGTATGGTGCCAGGACAACAACCTCTCCCTCAATGTGAGCAAGGAAAAGGAGCTGATCGTAGACTACAGGAAAAGGCGGGCCGAACAGGCCCCCATTTACATCAACGGGGCTGTAGTGAAGTGGTCGAGAGTTTCAAGTTCCTTGGTGTCCACATCACCAACAAACTATCATGGTCCAAACACACCAAGACAGTTGTGTGTTCTTTTCCCCCTCAGGAGACTGAAAGACTTGGCAATGGTCCCCAGATCCTCAAAGAGTTCTACAGCTGCACCATCGAGAGCAACCAGAATGGTTGCATCACCGCCTGGTATGGCAACTGCTCGGCATCTGACCGTAAGGAGCTACAGAGGGTAGTGCGAACGGCCCATAACATCACTGGGCCAAGCTTCCTGCCATCCAGTACCTATATATCACGATAACAACACCCACCTGTAGCACACGTTCCAGCAGGTATATCTCACTGATCATCCCCAAAGCCAACACCCCATTTGGCCTCCTTTCCTTCAAGTTCTCTGCTGCCAACTGGAACCAATTGCAAAAATCGCTGAAGTTGGAGACTTTTATTTCCCTCACCAATTTTAAACATCAACTATCTGAGCAGCTAACCGATCGCTGCAGCTGTACATAGTCCATCTGTAAATACCCACCCAATCTATCTCCCTCATCCCCATACTGTTTTTATTTTATTTACTTTTCTGCTCTTTTGCACACCAGTATCTCTACTTGCACATCATCATCTGCTCATTTATCACTCCAGTGTTCATCTGCTAAATTGTAACTATTCGCTCCTATGGCCTATTTATTTTCTACTGTCTCATTGATTTGTTTATTGTGTTATTGGCTTGTTTATTGTTTACTCCATGTGTAACTCATGTTGTTGTCTGTGTCACACTGCTTTGCTTGATCTTGGCCAGATCGCAATTGTAAATGAGAACTTGTTCTCAACTGGGGTACCTGGTTAAATAAAGGTGAAACAAATAAATAAATAAATAATAATAATAATAGGCGGTGTCAGAGGAAAGCCCATAATATTATCAGAGACTCCAGTCACCCAAGTCATAGACTGTTTTCTCTGCTACCACACGGCAAGCACTACCGGAGCGCTAAGTCTAGGACCAAAAGACTCCTTAAAACAGCTTCTACCCACAAGCCATAAGACTGCTGAACAATTAATTAAATGGCCACCGGACTATTACATTGACACCACCCCCCTCTCCATTTGTTTATACATGTTGCTACTTGCTGTTTATTGTCTATGCATAGTCACTTCACCCCTACTTACATGTACAAATTACCTCAACTACCTGTACCCCCGCACACTGACTTGGTATCAGTACCCCCTGTATAGCCTCGTTATTGTTATGTTAATGTATTACTTTTATTTATTTTTGTGAGAAAAAAAATTCTTTAGTTTATTTGTTAAATATTTTCTTAACTCTTCTTGAACTGCACTGTTGGTTAAGGGGTTGTAAGTAAGTATTTCACGGTAAGGTACACTCGATTGGCCCGACTAACCGGTGCCTGTATATAGCCTCGCTACTGTATATAGCCTCGCTACTGTATATAGCCTCGCTACTGTTATTTTTCACTGTTTGTAATGCTGTTTTTTATTTCTTTACTTATCTATTGTTCACCTAATACCTATTTTTTACTTAAAAATTGCACTGTTGGTTAGGGCCTGTAATCAAGCATTTCAGGTCTACACCTGTTGTCTTCGGTGCACGTGACAAATAAACTTTGATTTGATTTGACAAATAAACTTTGATTTGGTTAGCTAGCTAGCGAATTTCCTCCAGCCTTCTATCAAATGTCACATCCTGCTCTCTGATACTGCGGATATTGGAAAAATTACTCATATTTCATATTTCCATTATGGATAACATGCTAAGTGTAGCTACAGCTTTCAACAACAGTGTCGCCCTGAATTCTGCTGGTGCTGGTATCATGCAGCTCTTACTGGTTGATGCCGAGTGGGAAGAATATTTTGAAAGTGTTTTAGTCTGCTGTGATTAATCATCACCCATATGCAGGTAAGAGTTCCCTGTGAAACAGCTTGCTAGCTTCATGTGCATACTTCATTAGCTAGCTCAACACAGTGTCATAAAGTTGTTTTTGTTGCTAGCTACCCACTGGGCACAAACTGGTTGAATCAATGTAATTTGTCAACATATTGCGATGTGGAATCTACGTGGAAAACAGTGGAGGCTGCTGAGGGGAGAACGGCTCATGATAATGGCTGGAATGAAGTGAATGGAATGGCATTAAACAATGTGTTTAATGTATTTGATTCCATTCCACCTATTCTGCTCCAGCCGTTACTATGAGCCCGTCCTCCCCAATTAAGGTGCAGCCAACTTCCTGTGGTGGAACATACATTGGATTTGAAAAAAGTTATGAACCTTTGTTAAAACTGTCATTTTGAGGGTAACATTTCAACAAACAAAATATGTTGAATTTGTACAACTGAAACAACGTCAGATCTTCAACATAATAGCCACTATAACAAAAAAAGATAGAGTTGATCTATCTACAGCCATTCCTTCGGTCCTCCATCCAGGATTTTAACCAAGTCCAGCCTTGTTTAGCTTTGACATATTTGTCACTGTCTATTACCAATGTGCTATCGTGATAATGATTGTTGAGAAAATCTCAAGTTAATAGATTCACTGTTGCTATCGAAGTCATTCCAACGGGTAGGCCCAACAAATCAAATCAAATATAACCATCATTTGTCAATCATATATCATCAATGATGACGTTTAGGCCTGTATAGCATTTGGGAAGTCATCAACAGCTAATGTTGCAATTCAACCCAGGGTTCAACTAAAAATAGAAAATACATATAGGCCTACGTTTCAGCTTTGGTTGATTTCAAATGGAATCTACAAGTTAACAATACATATGTTGGATTCATGTCTCCATCTAAACCAAAAATACAATTGAAAGAATAAGATTACATCAAATCAAATTATATTTAAAGTGTATTTAAAGTTAGATTTGATTTAGTCCTGTTGTTGATCAATGTATTTACCAAATATTACCCAATTATCCACATTGAAATGAGGTGGTGTGCCCAGTGGCTATTGCTGTGTAACTAAACAGCTGCATACAGGCTACTGCTGAACGATTAAACAAAGTCTTTTTTTCTGAATTTTTCTGAATTTTCTTTACTAATTGACTGAAGTCGGTTCAATTATCTGAATTATATTTCAAAAATGTTTATTCTGTGAGCTCACTTTGCGCTACAGTTCATCGAGAGATAAATCAGATTATGCCTTAACTGTAAGATGTAGTAGGGAGTTATAGTTTCCAACAGGCCAATGTTCATCAATGTTTAGCACAGAAAACGTGATAATTAACTACAATGACCATAATCCATTGCACGGCTACTCGTACAGTCTGTGTTTCTTTTACACTTGCTACACAAGACACAGAAGAATGCGAGATCAAGAGAGGATACATAAAGTATGCCTTATTTACTTTGAACGACTAAAATAGTGATTTTGTCAGACAGCATAGGCAGCAGCTCTATAGAGATGAGATGATGACTTGGAATTAAATAATAAAGTCATCAAATAAAACAAATGTATTATACACAACAACTGAAATATTTTATTAAAGTGAAGTAATGTGGGGCCTCCCGGGTGGCACAGTGGTTAAGGGCGTTGTACTGCAGCGCCAGCTGTGCCACCAGAGACTCTGGGTTCGCGACCGGGAGGGTTTGGCCGGTAGGGATGTCCTTGTCTCATCACCCACCAGCGACTCCTGTGGCGGGAAGGTGCACGGTGTTTCCTCCGACATATTGGTGCGGCTGGCTTCCGGGTTGGATGCGCGCTGTGTTATGAAGCCTTGGTTGGGTTGTGTATCGGAGGACGCATGACTTTCAACCTTCGTCTCTCCTGAGCCCGTACGGGAGTTGTAGCGATGAGACAATTGGATACCACGAAATTGGGGAGAAAAAAGGGGTAAATATAATAATAATAAAGTTAAGTAATGTGTAAGTGATAAGCAGTAATGAACATTCACTACCATCACTTCTATTAATTGTTTTAATCTGTGTTTTTTGTTTTATTTTGTTTTATTCAACCAACATTTATTTTTTAAATGATCAAAACCGAAATCAAAAATCTTTATTATTTTTTAAATAATCGTGCCGAAACTGAACCGACCTCAAAAAGCACTAATAATAAACAAATAATAATAATAACTCATAATGAACACAGCACTAATACAGGTAGCATGCTAGCTAGCTAACTTTAGCTGGCTAGAACTCTAGCTAGCTAATGTTAGATTGTCTAATGTTTATTGTTGATGTACTGAGCCATGCATGACATGATGATAATCTTTGTCATGTTTGTCAGTTGGTCATGTTTAACCATCGAAAATAGCCACTGTGGTGCATATGCTAACCCATGTTAGCCAGGTGATAGGTACATACAGGCTAAGGTTTTCTAGCTAGCTAGCCACAATTAAATAATGGCTAAAAAGCTATCTAGATTGGATAATAGTTTTAGATTTATGTCGTTTTTTGCATTTTCAACTAACTGGCTAGCTAGACGAATATCATTTACATTTAGCTAATTATGAAGTTAAATGTTTGCTAAATAAGTTGTGTCAGCATTGCCATTGTTTGACTGGAAGCAGGTTGACTACAGGGCTTGTTTTTTAGCTGGTGAATTAGTACAGCTGTAGCAGTCAACAGCCAATAACAAGCTATTAGAGTATGAATGTATTTCTGTTTTAACTCTAACCTATTTCCTGGAATTTGTCTTTCAGCATTAGAAGAACCTGCTCTCCTCTGCAAGTACAAGGAGATGAACAAGGGTGAACAAGCAGCACTTTCGGTATTTTGTATTTGTACTTTATGAGCTTATTGCTTGACTTGGGGGTCAGTGAATGTTAGTGCTGGGTTTGTTATTTTTAATACAAGGTTTTAAAATCTTGTCTATTTTAGTCTGCTTTCCTCTTTTTCGGCTTCAAATGTCTGGAGCCTGGTGTTGTTGTAGCCAAGGAGCTTTCATTCAGATGGAACCAGATTTCAGCTGCTTTGCAACGTTGACGTCCTTCCTCCCAGAGATGTGCAAGCATCCCCTGGACTGGACACATCCCGGCAAACATATCTTTTTGAGAATGAAAAGGCCATGAATATTCCATGTCCTGCTCCAAATGGCAGGTCAGAAATAGATTCCTTTGTTCATATCATAACATGACCTGAACCAAAGTCACTCAATGGCAGTGGCGTGTATTCATGGATGCCAAGGGAAGCCGGGCTTCCCCAAAAAATTGACCAAGAAAAAATAAAAATACATAAAATGATTTATCTTTTGTCTCTCTGTGTTTCCTCATTTTCTTTCAATTCGCAACCGGCTGAATGTATCGCACAGGAGAAAGCATTCGAGCGAGTGAAACAGCACCTCTCTGTCTCTCTAAGTGTAGGCCATCTATCTAATGCAGTCTGGTCCAAAACGAGTATGACATTGTTGCCGCCCGTAGCATTGAAGGCAAAGGAAGCCAGCAAGCATTTGGCCTCCCTTGATAAAAAAAATATATAAAAAATTTGCCAATCAGCGTTGATCTAAAATGTAAATGGTCCTGGCGCACCAAAAAAAAGTGTCAAAGGAAGCCAACTTAGATTTTGCCATCACACCTCTATCAAATCCCATTGAGAGCATACATCATTGACAGAGAAACTTGTTGCTTCTCATTGTGTTGTTGTCCTCCGTGGCTAGCTAGCTAATATTGTCCCTTTCCTAAATTAACCATGGATTGAGATGGGATTTGGACTTGTGGTTTTACTTAATTCTCCGTACTGGCCAATGATTATAACGGTGATTCTGATCCAACCATTAATTCATACATTGTTGTGTCCCTGGCCTGAGAGGATGGAAGTTCAATATGTAGCTAAATGTAGAAGGCTCATGTTGACTAGCTAAAGTTGCCCATGAATGGAAGATAGGCCAGCGAGCAAGCATTTTTAGCTAGGTAGCCTAGGACAACAAAAAATAAGTGTGTAGAGTATGACAGAGTGATAGACATGAAAGAGAGGAGGATGGCATTGGTGTTTCTCTACAAGTAAGGTTAGTCAACATGTCAAATCAAAGAAAATGTTATTGGTCACATACACATGGTTAGCAGATGTTATTGCGAGTGTAGCAAAATGCTTGAGCTTCTAGTTCCGACAGTGCAGCAATATCTAACATGTAATCTAGCAATTCCACAAGAACTACCTAATACACACAAATCTACTTGCATGAACGTGCACGCTCACACTCACACTCACACTCACACTCACACTCACACTCACACTCACACTCACACTCACACTCACACACACACACACACACACACAGAAAGCAGAACCATGGACAGCTACAACATATTTAGCTTACTCTGTATCTTTTAGTTGTCACTGTATTAGACTAAGCAGTGGTGATTTGATGGTTTTGAAATGTTGAAGCTGAAATGGTGCTGGAATAGTGCAGACAGCTCCTGTTTTCTTTGTGATTTACGGTAACTCTCTGTGGTTCTAAATCAATAGTTGTTTAGTGGTCCAAAAATGGCGGAAACATTAACTTTCTTGACCATACTGTAGGTCATATACCTGTCTGTTACTGTACATGCAATATGCTTTGTGGACTTCACTGGACAGAGGTTGCTATCTGGTTTTGTGATAAAACAAAGGTGTGGTTGAATTTATTCTGCTACTGTGTCTTCTTATTGTATCAACCTTTAGGCTTATATATCACATTTGCAAGGCATATGAATGAACAGGTTATAGAGAAAACAACGCAATTATCACAACACAATAGTTTGGGGTCACTTAGAAATGTCCTTGTTTTTCAAAGAAAAGCACATTTTTTTGTCCATTAAAAAAAACATAAAATTGATCAGAAATACAATGTAGACATTGTTAATGTTGTAAATGACTATTGTAGCTGGAAACGGCAGATTTTTAATGGAGTATCTACATAGGTGTACAGAGACCCATTATCAGCAACCATCACTCCTGTGTTCCAATGGCACGTTGTCTTAGCTAATCCAAGTTTATCATTTTAAAGGCTAATTGATCATTAGAAAACCCTTTTGCAATTATGTTAGCACAGCTTAAAACTTTTGTTCTGATTAAAGAAGCAATACAACTGGCATTCTTTAGACTAGTTGAGTATCTGGAGCATCAGCATTTGTGGGTTCGATTAATGGCTCAGAATGGCCAGAAACACAGAACTTTCTTCTGAAACTTGTCAGTCCATTCTTGTTCTGAGAAATTAAGGCTATTCCATGCCAGAAATTGCCAAGAAACTGAAGATCTCGTACAATACTGTGTACTACTCCCTTCACAGAAGAGTTGCAAAGAAAACGCCATATCTCAGACTGGCCAATAAAAAGAGAAGATTATGATGGTCAAAAGAACACAGACACTGGACAGAGAAACACTGCCTAGAAGGCCAGCATCCCTAAGCCTCTTCACTGTTGTGGGTACTATTTAATGAGGCTGCCAGTTTAGGATTTGTGAGATGTCGGTTTCTCAAACTAGACACTCTAATGTACTTGTCCTCTTGCTCAGTTGTGCACCGGGGCCGCCCACTCCTCTTTCTATTCTGGTTAGTGCCAGTTTGCGCTGTTCTGTGAAGGGAGTAGTACACAGAGGTGTACGAGATCTTCAGTTTCTTAGCAATTTCTCGCATGGAATAGCCTTCATTTCTCAGAACAAGAATAGACTGACAAGTTTCAAAAGAAAGTTATTTGCTTCTGGCCATTTTTTTCTTTCAAAAACAAGGACATTTCTAAGTGACCCCAAACTTTTGCACGGTTGTGTGGGTTCTAATACTGCTTTTTTGAAGGGTGGTGGGGGTTCTTGGCTTCCCCAGTGATTTTACCCACGCACCACTACTGCTCAAAAGGATCTTATGATATGTGTTTGGGTGTTTTAAGTTGTTCCTTCTTGTAAACTAGCACCTGAAGTTAATCCAATATTGTAATATTTAAATATTTTCTTTGTTTTTTTTAAGCAATGTACCTCACTGCTTTAGCATATGGCCACAGTCACATGGGTTCACATGTGCATTCTTAAAGAGATGGGTGGGTCTAAGGCTTAAGAGTGTTTGAACTATGTTAAATGGGCGTGAACAAAGAGAAGCACTGTAGCTGTTCAATATGAAAGGTTATCTTTATCATACAACAAATAGGCAATTTAATACCGTTAATGTTTTGCCTAATGAGGGAATTAGTGAGATAATGTACAGAATATCTATTTTGGCAATTTGGTGAAAATATTTATTTTCTAAATACATGTTTCCCAAGGATTATGGTAAAGCAAGTGTGTAAATGGCTGCCAAATCTTTGAAAGCCTTTTTCTCCTAAATGGAATTATACATGAATCAACATTTAAAGCAACATTACTTCCCCATGTCTGATCCAACTACAGTGTATGATGTACCATTTTGAAGCGCTGAGTCTGTAACGTTACTTGAATACAATGTGAAAACAAAATGCAAATCCCTTACATTTGATTTAAGCCCCCCACAAATGCACTTTCTGTCTTAAAAACATGACAGGCATATTATAAATCAAATCGTACATGCTTTATCATTAAAAACAACTTTCTACAAGACAGATTGCAGGTTCTATTTACTGTTGGCTACTTTGTTACTAAAGACGAATTGCAATGGCAAGCAATTTGGTAGATTTAGCACAGAGTGAGAACATTTATTTCAAATGTTTGTAGTAGGCCTATCATTGTCAACCCTAACATTAACAGTAAATTAAAGTAAATAAAAAGTTAAAGACAATGTCAAACTTCTATTGAATTGTAAATACTGTCAATTACATGTTTACTCACCTGAAAATTCTTTAGCACTGAAACTATCATCTGTCAAGTAGTAGATTGACAGGTGAAAACTCGAAACAGCTAGGCAATAATGACTTCAGATAATGTATCTAAGTATGATCATTTCTCGGTAGATTGCCAGGTCAAAATTCGAAACGGCAAGGTGATGATGACATCGCTAAGTTATCTAAATAAGGCAGATTTTCGACATCACCACACAGTTAAGGTGAAATTACTGTTCGCGTTTTCGATACATTATTCATATCTATGTTTGAGAAGTTGAGAAGTTGTGATGAAGTTGGTCCCACGCGCTCTTTGCACCCAGTCACTGAGCCTCTTGTTGGTAGGCTACGTATTCGTTTTGGTCATCATCTCCAGCAGGGAGGTGTATCGGTTACCCTTTTGCCCTTGTGTGTGAGCGATGTGATTTCATATTCAAGCAGCCTGGTCTCATATAATAGACGTAACACAGTAAACGCAAATCCGGGACACTCAAATTAGTATGATATGTTATGTTTTGTATAGTTACACATGACAGAACAGGTTACTTAAGGCAAATCTTGCGTGTTCGAATCTCAGCAAGCACATTAGCATTTTAGCTAATTAGCAAATTTGCAACTGCTTACTACTTTTTACCTACTTTGCAACTACTTAGCATGTTAACTAACCCTTCCCCTAACCTTAAAACCCTTTAACCTAACTACTAACACTAACGTCAACCCTAACTTTAACCCTAACCTTAACCCATAGCTAACGTTAGCATTAGCCACCTAGCTAATGTTAGCAACAACAAATTGGAATGCATAACATATAATTTCATTCTAAATGGAGGAAACAGCTCTACATTTACTATGTTATGTCTACCCCTGAGTCCAGGTTGCAGCAAGAGGTAATTATTTAACTCTGCTCTATGCAAATTGAAAATCCAATGGTTTTCAGGTGTTTTACAACTGGTAAAATTATTAACATTTTGCTGAATATTAGGCTATTAGGTTAGTTTTGACGAGTGTGTGTTAGATTTTTTTTTAAGTATAATCTCTGTGTGTGTATGTGTGCGTGTGTGAGAGACACACAGAGAGAGAGAGAGACACAGAGAGAGACACAGAGAGAGAGACAGAGAGAGAGAGACAGAGAGAGAGAGACAGAGAGAGAGAGACAGAGAGAGAGAGAGACAGAGAGACACACAGAGAGAGAGAGAGAGACAGAGAGAGAGAGACACAGAGAGAGAGACAGAGAGAGAGAGAGACAGAGAGAGAGAGACACAGAGAGAGACAGACAGACAGACAGACAGACAGACAGACAGACAGACAGACAGACAGACAGACAGACAGACAGACAGACAGACAGACAGACAGACAGACAGACAGACAGACAGACAGACAGACAGACAGACAGACAGACAGACAGACACAGATAATTATATTATATACCAGTAGGCCTATTTCTGACCATATTTTCACTTGATAGGTATG
Source organism: Oncorhynchus tshawytscha (assembly GCF_018296145.1). Classification (NCBI taxonomy): domain Eukaryota; kingdom Metazoa; phylum Chordata; class Actinopteri; order Salmoniformes; family Salmonidae; genus Oncorhynchus; species Oncorhynchus tshawytscha. The sequence continues at coordinate 11,603,391 of NC_056448.1, forward strand.
GCTAGGAAATAGCAGTAGATTGGCAAATTGTTAATGTTAAGGCGAACATGACTTACTTTCGATATAAACTTGTCAGTGTCCCCAGACTTTGAACACTGTTTATTTAGCTACATGGAACTTAATGTTCCCAGTCTACCTGTGTGCTGCTCCATCTCCCCCTTCCCCTCTAACCCCAGTTCAGGCTCCATTGTTACGCACTTTTCTCCTGGCGTCTAAAGTGTTTGCTCTGTGGATCCTGCTCCAAGTTGGCATGGCAACCACAGTGTTTACTCTAGGGTGACTTGAAGGTAGTAGTGCTTGGGAACCTGTAAAGGAGGAATTCTCTGTGCCGGGGCAACACATCCAATAATAATATCAAGAGAAATATAAAAAAGGAGGGACTATACAGCACATTAAATACCAAATAAATGCATTTTATATGTAGGCTGTGTGACAAAAACACTATATTGGGGACATTGAGCATTGACGTATCGGTATGTGGATACCATATAATTAGGAAGTAGAATAGCCTACTAATTTAATACTCATTTTATAGGATCTCTATGGTGGGTACATTCTCTTTTAGCCAAATCAGTGTGATATCAAGGACGTTCTGAGATTCTTAGGTGGGCAGTGATGTATTATGCCTTTTAGGGTCAGTGGGTCTCTGATTACACCTGTTTCAGTGTCAAGACGAATCCCAGCTAAAGTAATGACAGTATTACTAGGAGAAATACATCTTAGATTCTAACTCATATGGCTTTTGACTTGTAATGTTCCATTGTACATTTTAGGCTGTGTATTAGAGTGGAAGTGGGGCAGATTGGTAATTGTGTCAGCTTTCAGCAGGAAGTCAGTATGATGATGACCTCTATTGGAGAGTCGAAGGAAGGCTTGTCCTTAATCCTCAACACACAGGATCCCGCCCATCCCTTTCCCTCTGCTCACTTGCTGTCATTATTAATTCATTCCCCATTCATCATTTAATATTTGATATTTATTGCGTAGTACTGCGTGTAATTTTCATCAGCTCACAGCACGTACATTGTGTCATTTTTGTACTCCTTGTATGTAAAAAGTTATCCCTCTTACCAGCAGGGGGTACTGTTAGTACACCAATGACATGATTTTGGAGTCTAGTACAGTACATTAGTTAAGTGTCCCTTTAGGATAGACTTACAGTACCTTTTACCACATATGCAGCCTGTAGAGGTCAACTAGATGTGATTGGATGTTGTTTACAAGATTATCATGAGGGTTGTATACTTGCAGGGTGTGTTCCTTCAAGGAGCAACCTCCCCCTGGTCCCTCTGTGATTTGGCCTCTCCTTTCCCTTCGCCTGGCTAAGCTAGTCACGGTGGGTTTTCAAATGTCAGAGCGTGGCGGAATATAACAGCAGTAGGACTGGGGGCAGAGCAACAACACAGTCACACAAACAGCCCTCTGACTCCATCTTCACTACAAACACGGATAGAGCGGGAACACCACGATTGGGTTTATGTCCATTGTAGATGGTATTTACTGTTAATGTAAACCTTAGGGTAAAGTCAGCATACAAGAGTGTTCCTTTTCCCCTAAAGATGTTTCTTTCCAACCATTTATTTGTGTATGTATGAGAGAGGAGAGAGAGAGAGAGAGAGAGAGAGAGAGAGAGAGAGAGAGAGAGAGAGAGAGAGAGAGAGAGAGAGAGAGAGAGAGAGAGAGAGAGAGAGAGAGAGAGAGAGAGAGAGAGAGAGAGAGAGAGAGAGAGAGAGAGACCGGGGGAAAGGGGTGGCACCCATCTGGGGAGGGAGTTCCATTTGTATTGGATTAATGCACTTATGGGCTCTCTAATACTCAAATAATCAATGTCCATACTTGATGACAACAGTAGCACTTCCAAAAGCACCAAAACACCTTGTTCATTCATTCTGGTGTCAATGTGAAAGACCATTGGTGATTTTTCTTGAAGTTATATTACTATAATCACTTAGTGTAATGCACATTCCGCTGGAGTGCTGGCTAATTAAGCCACGTTTGATTTGCTAATGACAATACAAGTCAAATACAAGGTTACTGCAGGCTGACTCAACCCTTTTAGTGCAGGAGAGTGAGAGACAGAGGGAGTGTTTGTAGTGATTTAAAGTTATCCATTTCTTTGAATCATCCCTCAAAATCCCAGGGCTTTTATTCAATTACATAAATTACACAGATACATGATCCGTTTTTCCTGGAATGCAAAACAAAACAGAAAAAAAGAAGAGCTACTCCATAGATACTCCAGAGAGCCATTACGGAAAGGATGGATGTTTTGTGCATGTCGGACAACCTGTAACATACAGCAATCTCATGCAATATGTTCATGATTGGCTTTCTGTTGTAAACAGTGTTGTGGGGTGGAGAGGGTATGAATAAGAGCTGGCTCTCTGAGCTGCCCTGGAAACAATGCCTCATCATCACTCTAAAGGCCATAAACTCTCTCTCCTCTCATCTGAAGTATAGATGATGCCGTCCACTGTGAATGCCAATGTAAAGGGGGAGTGTAAAGCCATCCATCCCTCTGCCCTCTGAAGGCAGTCCCTCCCTCACATCCTCCAGACAGGGATGAGCGAGGGAGAGATGGGCCTCTAAATGCCTCTCACTTCCATCCATCAATCTTATTCTACTTCACTAATGACCTTTGCAACAGAATAACCACTAAATGAGGAAAATGAATGGATTGGATTGGACGCAGATATAGACAGCAGCCACCACTCTTTCATTCTTGTCATGTGTTGTTTTTCTGTTCTCACTGTTGTCTTTGAGGACAGGATGACTCTAGTAAAAGACTGCTGACACAACAGCTTGTGTAGGGAAACAACCGTTTCGGGCCAAATGCTTGTTTTTAATTTCAGTAGGCCAGCAGGTTCAGGCCTGAGGGTGTGTGTTGTAAACTCAATTCTCTTTGGATGTTATTAAGAGCACAGTTATTGGACCTCAGATGCGATGCCTCACGCTGGGCATCCTCCACAGCTCTTCTACTCCCTCTGCCAATCGGCCAGGATATCTGGGCCAGCATGTCACCTAAATTAAGGCAAACAGAGGAGGTTTTTTCCCCGTAAAACGTAATGAAAAGCTTCAGGACATTTGTTCTGCTTCAAAAGCTGAAATGGGCCAGGTCATAAAAAAATAAAAGAAATAAACGTACAAAAGGTATTTTCTGTTTAGATTTTTATTGGAAATCCAGTAACATCAGAGTACAGTGATGTTCATCATTGACCCTTGTCTTCCACTGTGGTGATCTGTTGATGTATGAACATAAAAGAGCCGGAGCTGCAATTTCCCAGAGCTATTGTGACTTTTGAGAGGTAGTTGAGGAAATAAGCAAGGCCTGTGCCAGATGAGTTTGTGAACATCCCAGGAAAAAAGTATCAATAGGCTTCTGAATGAGGTAGGCCTACAGGTTTTATAGATTGGATTGGATTGAACTTGAGTTGAACACAGTTCTCATTTGCAGTAGTCCCTGTCTGACACCTCTTGATGCAGTGAGTAAATATGAGCACTCATAGGAGATGAGTCACAACATTCCAAGTAGTTCAAGGGTGGAGAGCTGTTGAGCATGAACTCTGAAATTACACTACAATATAACTGCAGCATCACTTCAGACAGGAGGCGTAACCACTTTAACATCACCGTTACGTATGATCTTACATGTTTTTGACTTCATTTTCTGACACAGACCATTTCAAATGTATATTCAACCTCTTTGAATCAGACATAGCATCACATTAAATGTGACAGGCCTTCAAAAGATGCATTTGATAAGTGTGTAGCTGAGGTTCACTGAAAAGTGTAAGCTCACGCAGGGGTCACTCAATGCCTATGCCACAGTAATATTTCACTGGTCCTGATGTCTGACACAGGCGGTGAGGGTGTGTGGAGTCGAAGGTAGAGTTTGTAATATGACATAGATGCAGAAAGTAAACAGCGTAATGGGTCAATTTCACAAGAACTAAGAGCGTTGAAGGCTCAACTTCAGGCTAACAGGCTGTGGACAGCGTGAAGCGAAGACGTGCACATGCACAGATACTATGTGTGACTGTGTGAGAGCAATGTCTTGCATCTTGCTCATCTCATTTTCTGCAATGCCGTTCGTGGCAACGTCATTTCGCTGAGTCTACTTTTAATATTGAGGGTGGGTTGCACCAACATGCTTCAAATACATTTTATAATAAACCTAACCTAGACTTTGTAAAGCTAGAGATGTTGTTGCACCATTTAATTTTAAACCTGGGTTAGTTAATCTAAGGTTAAATCACAAAATTATGATTAGAGACACGTGTCATAATGGATTCACCATAGCAATATGTTCTAATTATATTTCTGTGGAAACAAAAGTGAGTTTTGACTTCGGGCTAAATTCGGAACTTAATTGTACTTTTTTGTCAAATTAGTTCGCTGGCTAGTTAAATTTTACAAACATGATAAACTACAAGAGCTAAAATTGTTAATAACACCGAAAGAAACTGCACATACAGTGACATTAGATTAACAAAAATAACAACCAGTAAGATTTAATCCCTAAACTAAATTTAAATCTGATTTTGTAACAATGGAGCAACAAGATTACGTTTGATCTTGGTTTAAAGTAAAAACAATTAAACTGAGTTTAGAGGAATTTAACTAGGATTGATTTAAAACTAGGTTTACATTTTGGTGAAACAATATTTATAGCTACACCTTGACTGAACCCAGTTTAAGAGTTAATCCATGTTGGTGCAACCCACCCCGAGTGTTAATGGGTGTGCCCATTGGCCTCAGTGGGAAGCCAGGACCAGGTAGTGGACCCTCTGTGTCATTAGCCCCCTGCCTAGCACCTCCTGGTCAGGCTCTCTTATCTACAAATACGTCTTCATTAAAGAGATGACGCTGGCCTCTCTCTGAGCAGATGGTAATGAATAGCCCTCCTCCTCCTCCTTGTACTGGGACACTACCTGGAGGACACCCATCACATCACCCCTTTAATGGCACCTTTGTAGTCAAACTACCCCTCAGAGGAATTCCATGAGATTCCACGAGGTCACCTGAGAATGACACAAGGCCTGCTTTTATTTGTTTGTTTTTTAGACATGGCATTTGACTGTGTTGAAGCAAACTTTTTTGGGGTGATGAAATGTACTTTATTCTGTACTTTTTTTGTTGGGGGGGGGGGTGTTATAGGTACAGTATTTAAATCAAGGGTTTGAACCGGTTCAGGGAACAGAACCGAACACCGGAAAATAACTCAATTATTTGAAGAGCAGAACCCAAACCGAGTGATCTATACTGTTCCGGAAAATAACTGCTAACAACATTATTTTAAAATCGCCACAAAGCGTCTATGCAAAGCCCTCACTTTGTCACTTACAAACTTATGCCGTGTTCACGTGCTAGTCAGAACTAGGATATTATTCTTTTTCGCTGCACAGCTATTTTCAGGTCTCTCCAGAGATATTCGATTGGGTTCAAGTCCGGGATCTGGCTTGGCCACTCAAGGACATTCAGAGACTTGTCCCGAAGCCACTCCTGCAATGTCTTGGCTGTGTGCTTAGGGTCGTTGTTCTGTTTGACGGTGAACTTAGGCCCCAGTCTTGTTCCTGAGCGCTCTGGAGCAGGTTTTTATCAAGGATCCCTCAGTTCATCTTTCCCTCGATCCTGACTAGTCTTCCAGTCCCCACTTCTAAAAAACATCCCCACAGCATGATGCTGCCACCACCATGCTTCACCGTAGGGATGGTTCCAGGTTCATCCAGACGTGACGCTTGGCATTCAGGCCAAATAGTTCAATCTTGGTTTCATCCAACCAGAGAATCTTGTTTCTCATGGTCTGACAGTCCTTTGGGTGCCTTTTGGCAAACTCCAAGCGGGCTGTCATGTGCCTTTTACTGAGGAGTGGTTTCCGTCTGGCCACTCTACCATAAAGGCCTGATTGGTGGAGTGCTGCAGAGATGGTTGTCCTTCTGGCTGGAAGGTTCTCTCATATCCACAGAGGTTCTAGAGCTCTGTCAGAGTAACAATCAGGTTCTTGGTCACCTTCCTGACCAAGGCCCTTCTCCTCCGATTGCTCAACTTGGTGGTTCCAAACTTCTACCATTTAAGAATGATGGAGGCCACTGTGTTCTTGGGACATTCGATGCTGCAGAAATGCTTTGGTTCCCTTCCCCAGATCTGTGCCACAACAAAATCCTGTCATGGAACTCTACGGACAGTTCCTTCGACCTCATTACTTGGTTTTTGCTCTGACATGCACTGTCAACTGCGGACCTTATAGAGACAGGTGTGAGCCTTTCCAAATCATGTCCAATCAATTGAATTTACCACAGGTGGACTCCAATCAAGTTGTAGAAACATCTCAAGGATGATCAATGGAAACAGGATGCACCTGAGCTCAATTCGAGTCTCACAACAAAGGGTCTGAATACTTGTGTAAATAAAATATCTGGAAAGGGCCTTCCCCAAACTGTTGATAAGCACAGCATTGTCTAGAATGTAATTTTATGCTGTAGCCTAGTCGGAACCATGAAAAACAGTTCCAGACCATTATTCCTCCTCCACCAAACTTTACAGGTGGCACTATGCATTCGGGCAGGTAGCGTTCTCCTGGCAGCCGCCAAACCCAGATTTGTCCATTGGACTGCCAGATGGTGAAGTGTGATTCATCACTTCAGGGAAAGCTTTTCCACTGCTCCAGAGTCCAATGGCGGCGAGCTTTACAATACTCCAGCCGACGCTTGGCATTGCACATCGTGATATTAGGCTTGTGTGCGGCTGCTCGGCCATGGAAACCCATTTCATGAAGCTCAAGATGAACAGTTCTTGTGCGGACAGTTTGGAACTCGGTAGTGAGTTTTGCAACTGAGGACTCATGATTTTTAACACTCGGCGGTCCCGTTCTGTTAGGATGTGTGGCCTACCACTTTGCGCCTGAGCCGGTGTTGCTCCTAGATATTTCCAATTCACATAGATATTTCCAATTCACAATACCAGCGCATACAGTTGAACAGGGCAGCTCTAGCAAAGCAGAAATTTGACGAACTGGCCTGTTGGAAAGGTGGCTACCTATGACGGTGCCACGTTGAAAGTCACTGAGCTCCTCAGTAAGGCTATTCTACTGCCAATGTTTGTCTATGGAGGTTGTATGGCCGTGTGCTCAATTTTATACACCTCTCAGCAACCGGGGTGGCCGAAATAGCAGAATCCACAAATTGAAGGGATGTCCACATACTTTTGAATTGATTTGAGCATTTTGTTAAAGTTTCTGGCAATGGTTTTATCTCAGGAAGGAAAAAGATCTACTCTATTTAAAATGGGAAACTATTGAGATTTCTTAAGTAGAAATGGAGTCTTCCACCGGGGTCTTGAGAGACAGTATGGCTGATTTGGTTATATTAGTTTTATAACTTGAGATTAAGGTGAATTTATATATGATCTTCAATGCCTTTGGAAACAGGTGAGATACAGTACATTGTCTAGATATAGTAAAATATGAGACGAGATGAAGGGATCAGTAGATTTGAGGGAAATGTGTGTTATTTCATTCGATTGGCGAATTGCCTGGGCCAGGGGTTCCATGGATAATAAAAGAAAAATTGGATCGCCTTGTCTGCTGCTTCGAGTAACTCTGAACGAAGCAGAGCAGATATTGCCTGTTATAACTATGGCTGAGGGACGGCATATAGCATTTTAATCATATTAATGAAATTGGAGCCAATTCCCATATGTTCCAAGACAGACCAGAGATATGACCAGTATTATGTTTGGGGCAAATCCAATACAACACATTACTGAGTTTATTATTAAATTCTCCATATTTTCAAGCATAGTGGTGGCTTCGTCATGTTATGGGTATACTCAAAATGGTTAAGGACTGGGGAGATTTTCATGACAAAAAATTTAATAGAATGGAGCTAAGCACTGACAAAATCCTAGATGAAAACCTGGTTCAGTCTGCTTTCCACCAGACACTGGGAGATGAATTCACCTTTCAGCAGGACAACAACCTAAAACACAAGGCCAAATCTACACTGGAGTTGATTACCAAGAAGACAGTGAATGTTCCTGAGTGTCCGAGTTACAGTTTTTACTTAAATCTGCTTAAAAATCTATATCAAGACCTGAAAATGCATTGATAAAAAAACAATTTGACAGAGCTCAAAAAATGTTGAAAAGTATAATGGCCAAATATTGGAATTTCCAGGTGTGGAAATCTCTTAGAGACCCAAAAAGACTAACAGCTGTAATCACTGCCAAAGGTTATTCTAACATGTATTGACTCAGGAGATTGAATACTTATCTAATCAAGATATATTAGTGTTAAGTTTTTAATGCTTTTTTTCCTAAATTTGGAAAAAGTCAAGGGGTTGTGAATACTTTCTGAATGCACTTTATGTTGACAATGACTTGAAAATAAATCTGTTAATTCATAGTTATTTTGCAAAAGAAAGCAATGAGAAAGCCACGTGTTTCAATGCATGCTTCCGGAAACGGACAAACTTTTAATGACAATCTGCATCCAAGGTCATACTGTAGTTAACAGTAATTGACTTGGTGAAATTGGATGTTAACATTTCTTAAATGTCTTGACAGTATGGCAGCATGTTTTCATGGCCATAGAATGAATGAAACCCCATTTGCAATTGACTTAGCTTGTGCTTCTAAAGTGTCCGAGAGGACATTTTATCTGGCCATACTATATTAGTGGAGGCTTCTTATTCTGGAAAGGACATTCCCATAATACAGTTTGGGATGTACTGCTGCGGACAGGCACCTCACCTGATTAACCAGAAGCTGTGAGATCTTCTTAAGCCAGTAATTAGCTACCAGTATCTCAGTATTTCACCCTGATCCTGCTTCTCATCACTTTGTAACTTTAGCAGTAGATTGATGACTACGGTATCTTTTTTATACAATCCTGGTCTCATAAGGTTTGATAGAGACATAAGCTTTTCTCTCTCTCTCTTCCTCCCATCTGTCCAGCGGAGCTGTGTAGGATGCAGGCAGAGTGTGAATTACAGGGGGCCCAGGGTGGTGTCAGACCCCTTGAATGAGACATGAGTCCCCCTAAATGCAATAAAGTCAAACCCGTCATTCAGGGCATGTTTTGAGCACCACATTTTTAGCAACAATTTTAAAAAATATGTATATATATATTTTTTTGCCTGTTTTGCAAGTTATTTTGGCATTAATTCACATATCAGTTTGCAAACAATGTAAAAAAAAATATATCATTTAGTTAATAAAGCCGCATACAAACATGTTCTCCTTTTTGTTTTCTTGAGTAAGGCAACTCCAAAAAATGCAGGTGTTTCAGTCTAGCTCAGTGCTTTCTGTGGTGGTGGGGCAAGCCAGCAGAAAACACGGAGCGTTACGCTGTGATTGGCTCACTGTTCGGTGGTCATGGGCCATTGGACAGAAACATTACAAAACAAGTTGGAAATCGCAAATTCATCAATGAGTGGTTTGGAAGGAATCAGGGACAGTGGCTAACATGAAGAATTGCAAAGCAATAACTAGCCTGTTATGTAGCTGTGTGGTCCCAAATCTGGGAATAAGAGGCTCTTTTCCAAGTTTAAAATGATAAACATTCAACATTGGCCATGCTGTCAATGAAAAATTACTTGTGCCGCGTTCAAAACAACTGTTAACTTGGAACTGCGAAAACTTAACCGCAGTGAGTTCAAGACAACTGGGAAGTCGGGAATAAACAAGCTCTGAATTAGAAAATACGTTTTGAGCGGTCATCCAACTCGGAATTGCATTCAATGAACGCAGGAGAGGATAACTGCTGTTTTATTGGCCCTTAACCAACCGTGCTTAACCAACCGTTTGTAACTTATTTTGTACATAATGTTGCTGCTACCATCTCTTATGACCAAAAAGAGCTTCTGGACATCAGAACAGCGATTACTCACCTTGAATTGGCCGAAGATTTTTTCTTTAATGAGTCAGACGGGAGGGATTTACTCCAGACACCCGAACAGGCCATCATTCACGTCATTCACAGGAGAAAAAGACAGAGATTTTGCGGAAGGAGATCGGGTGAGGATCAGGCGACAAGTTGCTAATCTGCCTTTGCCATCTGTACTGTAAGTCAATGTACAATCTATGGAAAATCAATGGGATGAACTAAAAGCATGTATATCCTACAGTACCAACGGGACATTAAATATCACATGTTTCACCGAGTCGTGGCTGAACGACGACATTAATAACGTACAGCTGGCGGGTTATACACTCTATCGGCAGGATAGAACAGCAGCCTCTGGTAAGACAAGGGGTGGCGGTCATTGTATATTTGTAAACAACAGCTGGTGCACGATATCTAAGGAAGTCTCAAGGTTTTGCTCGCCTGAGGTATAGTATCTCATGATAAACTGTAGACCACACTATCTACCTAGAGAGTTTTCATCTGAGGGGAAAAAAACTCTAGACCACCTTTACTCCACACACAGAGACGCGTACAAAGCTCTCCCTCACCCTCCATTTGGCAAATCTGACCATAATTCTATTCTCCTGATTCCTGCTTACAAGCAAAAATTAAAGTAGGAAGCACCAGTGACTCGATCAATAAAAAAGTGGTCAGATGAAGCAGCTGCTAAACTACTGGACTGTTTTTCTAGCACAGACAGGAATATGTTCCGGGATTCCTCCGATGGCATTGAGAAATACACCAGATCACTGGCTTCATCAACAAGTGCATCGTTGACGTCGTCCCCACAGTGACTGTAGGTACATATCCCAACCAGAAGCCATGGATTACAGGCAACATCCGCACTGAGCTAAAGGGTAGAGCTGCCCCTTTCAAGGAGCGGGACTCTAACCCGGAACCTTATAAGAAATCTATGCCCTCCGACAAACCATCAAACAGGCAAAGCGTCACTACAGGACTAGCATCGAATCGTACTACACCGGCTCCGACACATGTCGGATGAATCAGGGCACGTAAACTATTACAGACTACAAAGGGAAGCACAGCCAAGAGCTGCCCAGTGACACGAAATCACCAGACGAGCTAAATAACTTCTATGCTTGCTTCGAGGCAAGTAACACTGAAACATGCATAAGCTGTTCCGGTCGACTGTGTGATCACGCTCTCTGCAGCTGATGTGAGTAAGACCTTTAAACAGGTCAACATTGACAAGGCCACAGGGCCTGATGGATTACCAGGATGTATACCCCGAGCATGCGCTGACCAACTGGCAAGTGTCTTCACTGACATTTTTAACCTCTCGCTGTCTGATTCTGTAATACCAGCATGTTTCAAGCAGACCACCATAGTCCCTGTGCCCAAGAACACTAAGGTAACCTGCCTAAATGACTCCCGACCCGTAGAACTCATGTATGTAGCAATGAAGTGCTTTGAAAGGCTGGTCATGGGTCACAATCAACACTATTATCCCAGAAACCCTAGACCCCACTCCAATTTCCATAGCGCCCCAACAGAACCACATAGGATGCAATCCCTATTGCACTCCACACTGCCCTTTCACACCTGGACAAAAGGAACATGAGAATGCTATTCATTGACTACAGCTCAGCGTTCAACACCATAGTGCCCTCAAAGCTCATCACTAATCTAAAAACCCTGGGACTAAACACCTCCCAACTGAATCCTGGACTTTAGGACGAGCCCCCCCTCAGGTGGTAAGGGTAGGTAACAATACAGCCGCTACGCTGATCCTCAACAAGGGGACCCCTTAGGGCTGTGTGCTCAGTCCCCTCCTGTACTCCCTGTTCACTCATGACTGCACGGCCAGGCACAACTCCAACACCATCATTAAGTTTTCAGATGACACAACAGTGGTTGGCCTGATCACCGGCAACGAGGAGACAGCCTATAGGGAGGAGGTCAGAGACCTGACCGTGTGATGCAAGGACAACAACCTCTCCCTCAACGTGATCAAGACAAATTAGATTATTGTGGACTACAGGAAAAGAAGGACTGAGCACGCCCCCATTCTCATTGACGGGGCTGTAGTGGAGCAGGTTGAGAGCTTCATGTTCTTTGGCGTCCACAACAACAACAAATTAACATAGTCCAAGTACACGAGTCATGAAGAGAGTACGACAAAACCAATTCCCCCTCAGGAGACTGAAAAGATTTGTCATGGGTCCTCAGATCCTCAAAAGGTTCTAAAGCTGCACCATTGAGAGCATCCTGACGGGTTGCATCACTGCCTGGTATGGCAACTGTTCGGCCTCCGACCACAAGGCACTACAGAGGGTAGTGCGTACGGCCCAGTACATCACCGGGGCCAAGCTTGCTGCCATCCAGTACCTCTGTACCAGGCGGTGTCAGAGGAAGGCCCTAAAAATTGTCAGAGATTCCAGCCACCCTAGTCATAGACTGTTCTCTCTGCTACCACACTTCAAGCTGTACCGGAGCGCCAAGTCTATGTCCAAGAGGCATCTAAACAGCATCTTCCCCCAAGCCATAAGACTCCTGAACATCTAATCAAATGGCTTCCTAGACTATTTGCATTGAACCACCCATCTACACTCCTGCTACTCTCTGTTATTATCTGTTATTATATACATATTCACGTTAATAACTCCTCCTAAATGTACATGTTACCTCAATTACCTCGACTAACCAGTGCCCCACTCATGTGACAAATAAAATTTGATTGGATTTGAATTGTAAATCCGGCCTCTTTCTAGAGCTACGACCTGGAGATCAATGACGTCATCATGATTCAACCTTATTTATTTCATAGTTTCCAGTTGTTTTGAAAGCACCATGAATCCAGAGAATGCCAGACTTGGATGACAAATTTTGCCCATGAAGGCCCATCACAGCACCTTCTTGTTCACGTGAGCACAGCACAACAATGTGAGTCCAAAAATGTATTGTATGCTGCTGCAAAAATTATGCAAAATGCCAGGGAAATATGTATACTCTAGCTAAGAAATTAATACTAAATGTATGTTGTGTAGTAAGATGTTAGTAGCCCATGTGCCTCACCCTAACAATTTAGTCGATTTACCCGTCTTAATTGTGCCTACTGTTCTGACTTGGTGGTGCACATGTAGCCTATAACCTGTTTTAGAGTAACATAATCATTGAATATTGTAAGAGCTTTCATTGTCTGCTTATATGCCCCCTTTTTTTTATCCTACGGTTCTGACTTGGTGTACAGGGAGAACACTGTAAGAACAGCCCATGTTCTGAATTCTGTTGCTGTACATTTCAAAAGTGCTCAACAAATAGTTATATTGACTACGTCCGTCCTAGCTCGCTCATTAATGTCTTTATCGAAATTACGGATTGCCTCTTATCCGCTTGTCTCATTATGCCATAGTTTGTACATCTCAATTGTCATTAGAAACCACATTTGTTTAAGCAAGTCAGCCATATCAGCTATGTTTTTTTTAAAGGCAGTAAATGAGGCTGAAGGAATTGTTTTGCTGCCAGACATGGCTTTGCTGATACCCATGTGTAGCAGTGGTAAGATGTTGGGACTGCTGTTGGGACAGCTTTATGTAGGCAATTAACAGTTTGTGGGCACCGTTTGTCACCGTTATAGTGCAATTCATGTATTGTTTAGTGTTGTGTTGTGTATTGGCTTCTCTGGCATGCATCGCCACTGGCCGCTCTAAATAATGCTAATTTAACCACTCTCCTACCTGTTTAGAATGACATTTCTACTGCTACAATGGTAAATTCAAACAAGCTTATTCCAACCCCCCCCCACCTCTGTCTCATGGATTACATATTAATTTTTTATACATGTGGCTTCACTTGTTATTGCGGGACAATCCTGTATCTCAGAGGTCTCTTTCCATTCATGAAATGAAACTTTTTTGATGCTGGAACTATTTTTGAGTGGATGAACATGCGCAGATGTATTTAAGTGATTTGTTTGACTGGTTGTTCATATCAAATTAAAAGGCAATAAAACATTTTTACCATTAAATGACATGTCTTAACTATTAGGCCCATAAATTTGCGTTGCCAATGACATCTATAGTGCCACTAACTGGTCTGGTGCAGCCATCTAAGGTTGCAGAGACTTTATATTAATACGGCTTCTAAGGACATACACATAAGATTTACATACAACATTTCGTGGCCCCAGGTTCATCGGTTCAGTTCTCATAGCCCTGCTGTGATATGGTGCCATCAATTGGTGTATTGTGGTTGACTTTGAATGCAGTAACGAATCATTCTGAAGTTCATTAGAGGCTAATTCATTGAGTCTACGGTGCCTTGCAAAAGTATTCATCCCCCTTGGTGTTTTTCCTATTTTGTTGCATTACAACCTGTCATTTAAATAGATTTTTATTTGGATTTAATGTAATGGACATACACAAAATAGACCAAATTGGTGAAGTGAAATAAAAAATATAACTTTTTCCATAAAATGTAAAAATAATTCAAATGGAAAAGTGATGGGTACATATGTATTCATACCCCTTTGCTATGAAGCCCCTAAATAATATCTGGTGCAACCATTTACCTTCAGAAGTCACAGAATTAGTTAAATAAAGTTCACCTGTGTGCAATCTAAGTGTCACATGATCTGTCACATGATCTCAATATATCAGTATGTTCTGATTGGCCCCAGAGTGGCACCACAAAGACCAAGAAGTTCTCCAAACAGGTCAGGGACAAAGTTGTGGAGAAGTACAGATCAGGGTTGGGTTATAAAAAAATATCAGAAACTTTGAACATCCCACGGAGCACCATTAAATCCATTATTAAAAAATAGAAAGAATATGGCACCACAACAAACCTGCCAAGAGAGGGCCGCCCACCAAAACTCACAGAGCAGGCAAGAAGGGCATTAATCAGAGAGGCAACAAAGATACCAAAGATAACCCTGAAGGAGCTGCAAAGCTCCACAGCTTAGATGGGAGTATCTGTCCATAGGACCACTTTAAGCTGTACACTCCACAGAGCTGGGCTTTACAGAAGAGTGGCTAGCAAAAATTGCCATTGCTTAAAGAAAAGAATAAGCAAACATGTTCGGTGTTCGCCAAAAAGCATGTGGGAGACTCCCCAAACATATTGAAGAAGGGGTACTCTGGTCAGACGACACTAAAATTGAGCTTTTTGGCCATCAAGGAAAACGCTATGTCACAGTGAAGAATGGTGGTGGCAGCATCATGCTGAAGGGATGTTACAGGAGTGTGAAGGTGAACGGAAAGGCTCTGGAGCAACAAACCGCCCTTGCTGTCTCTGCCTGGTCGGTTCCCCTCTCTCCACTGGGATTCTCTGCCTCTAACCCTATTACAGGGGCTGAGTCACTGGCTTACTGGTGCTCTTTCATGCCGTCCCTAGGAGGGGTGCGTCACTTGAGTGGGTTGAGTCACTGACGTGATCTTCCTGTCTGGGTTGGCGCCCCCCCTTGGGTTGTGCAGTGGCAGAGATCTTTGTGGGCTATGCTCAGCCTTGTCTCAGGATGGTAAGTTGGTGGTTGAAGATATCCCTCTAGTGGTGTGGGGGCTGTGCTTTGGCAAAGTGGGTGGGGTTACCTGGCATGATGACTCCTTGCTGTCCCCAGTCCACCTGGCTGTGCTGCTGCTCCAGTTTCAACTGATCTGCCTGCGGCTATGGAACCCTGACCTGTTTACCGGACGTGCTACCTGTCCCAGAACTGCTGTTTTCAACTCTCTAGAGACAGCAGGAGTGGTAGAGATACTCTTAATGATCGGCTATGAAAAGCCAACTGACATTTACTCCTGAGGTGCTGACTTGCTGCATCCTCGACAACTACTGTGATTATTATTATTTGACCATGCTGGTCAATTATGAACATGTGAACATCTTGGCCATGTTCTGTTATAATCTCCACCCGGCACAGCCAGAAGAGGACTGGCCACTCCTCATAGCCTGGTTCCTCTCTAGGTTTCTTCCTAGGTTTTGGTCTTTCTAGGGAGTTTTTCCTCGCCACTGTGCTTCTACACCTGCATTGCTTGCCGCTTGGGGTTTTATGCTGGGTTTCTGTACAGCACTTTGAGATATCAGCTGATGTAAGAAGGGCTATATAAATACATTTGATTTGATGATTTTCATCGGCAGGGAATGGAAACTGGTCAGAATTGAAGGAATGATGGATGGAGTTAAATACAGGGAAATTCTTGAGGGAAACCTGTTTCAGTCTTCCAGAGATTTGAGACTGGGACAGAGGTTCACCTTCCAGCAGGACAATGACCCTAAGCATACTGCTAAAGCAACACTCAAGTGGTTTAAGGGGAAACATTTAAATGTCTTGGAATGGCCGGGTCAAAGCCCAGACCTCAATCCAATTGAGAATCTGTGGCATGACTTAAAGATTTGTTACGGTTTTCTTCGGGTGAAAGAGAGTCGGACCAAAATGCAGCGTGGTTAATTCGATACATCTTTAATGAAGACGAAACACGAATAATACAAAAACAATAAACGTAACATGAAAACCGAAACAGCCTAAACTGATGTAAACTAACACAGAGACAGGAACAATCACCCACGAAACACTCAAAGAATATGGCTGCCTAAATATGGTTCCCAATCAGAGACAACGAGAATCACCTGCCTCTGATTGAGAACCGCCTCAGGCAACCATAGACTTTACTATAACACCCCACTAAGCCACAATCCAAAATCTACGAAAAACCCCAAGACATAAACACACCACAAAATAAACCCATGTCACACCCTGGCCTGACCAAATAAAGAAAGAAAACACAAAATACTAAGACCAGGGCGTGACAGAACCCCCCCCCCCCCAGGTGCGGACTCCCGGCCGCACACTTAAACCCATAGGGGAGGGTCCGGGTGGGCGTCTGTCCACGGTGGCGGCTCCGGCTCGGGACGTGGACCCCACTCCAACCAAGTCTTAGTCCCCCTGTAACGCGTCCTTTGATTGGCGACCCTCGCCGCCGACCTTGGCCTAATAACCCTCACCAAGGACCCCACTGGACTGAGGGGCAGCTCGGGACTGAGGTAGAAGCTCGGGACTGAGGGGAAGCTCGGGACTGAGGGGTAGCTCGGGACTGAGGGGTAGCTCGGGACTGAGGGGTAGCTCGGGACTGAGGGGAAGCTCAGCACTGAGGGGAAGCTCAGCACTGAGGGGAAGCTCAGCACTGAGAGGAAGCCCAGTACTGAGAGGAAGCCCAGTACTGAGAGGAAGCTCAGGCAGGTAGTTGGCTCTGGCAGATCCTGGCTAGCTGGTGGTTCTGGCAGATCCTGGCTGACTGGCGGTTCCGGCAGATCCTGGTTGACTGGCGGATCCTGGCTGAATGGCGGATCCTGGCTGAATGGTGGATCCTGGCTGAATGGCGGATCTGGAAGATCCTGGCTGACTGGCGGATCCTGGCTGACTGGCAGATCTGGAAGATCCTGGCTGACTGGCGGCTCTAGCTGCTCTGGCTGCTCCATGCAGACAGGCAGCTCTGGCTGCTCCATGCAGACTGGCAGCTCTGGCTGCTCCATGCAGACTGGCAGCTCTGGCTGCTCCATGCAGACTGGCATCTCTGGCTGCTCCATGCAGACTGGAGGCTCTGGCTGCTCCATGCAGACTGGCTGCTCTGGCTTCTCCATGCAGATTAGCAGCTCTGGCTGCGCTGAACAGGCAGGAGACTCCGGCAGCGCTGGAGAGAAGGAAGGGTCTGGCTACGCTAAACAGGAAGGAGACTCCGGCAGCGCTGGAGAGGAGGAAGGCTCTGATAGCGCTAAACAGGCGGGAGACTCCGGCAGCGCTGGAGAGGAGGAAGGCTCTGGCAGCGCTAAACAGGTGGGAGACTCCGACAGCGCTAAACAGGCGGGAGACTCCGACAGCGCTGGAGAGGAGAAAGGCTCTGGCAGCGCTGAACAGGCAAGGCGCACTGAAGGCCTGGTGCGTGGTGCTGGCACTGGTGGTACTGGGCCGAGGACACGCACAGGAAGCCTGGTGCGGGGAGCTGCCACCGGAGGACTGGTGTGTGGAGGTGGCACTGGATAGACCGGACCGTGCAGGCGCACTGGAGCTCTTGAGCACCGAGCCTGCCCAACCTTATCTGGCTCGATGCCCACTCTAGCCCGGCCAATACGAAGAGCTGGTATGTACCGCACCGGGCTATGCACCCGCACTGGAGACACCGTGCGCTCCATAGCATAACACGGTGCCTGCCCGGTCTCTTTAGCCCCCTGGTAAGCACAAGAAGTTAGTGCAGGTCTCCTACCTGGCGTAGCCATACTCCCTGTGAGCCCCCCCCAATAAAGTTTTGGGGCTGACTCTCGGGCTTCCATCCGCGTCGCCGTGCTGCCTCTTCATACCAGCGCCTCTCCGCTTTCGCCGCCTCCAGTTCTTCTTTGGGGCGGCGATATTCTCCAGGCTGTGCCCAGGGTCCTTTTCCGTCCAATATCTCCTCCCAAGTCCAGAAGTCCTGTGATCGCTGCTCCTCATGATAAACAGGGAGAGTTGGCTCAGGTCTGAACCCTGACTCTGCCACACTCTCCCTGAGCCCCCCTCCAAGACATTTTTGGGGCTGACTCTCGGGCTTCCTTGCCAACCGTGTTCCCTCGTATCGCCGGCTCCTATCTCCGGCTGCCTCTGCTGTCCTAAGTGACTCCACCTGTTCCCATGGGAGGCGATCTCTTCCAGCCAGTATCTCCTCCCAAGTGTAACAATCCTTGCCATCCAAAACGTCTTCCCATGTCCATTCCTCTTTTCGCTGCTCCTGCTGTCGCTGCCTGTCACCACGCCGCTGGGTCCTGTGGTGGGTGATTCTGTTCACGGTTTTCTTCCGTCGAAGGAGAGTCGGACCAAAATGCAGCGTGGTTAATTCGATACATCTTTAATGAAGACGAAACACGAATAATACAAAAACAATAAACGTAACGTGAAAACCGAAACAGCCTAAACTAACACAGAGACAGGAACAATCACCCACGAAACACTCAAAGAATATGGCTGCCTAAATATGGTTCCCAATCAGAGACAACGAGAATCACCTGCCTCTGATTGAGAACCGCCTCAGGCAACCATAGACTTTGCTAGAACACCCCACTAAGCCACAATCCCAAAACCTATGAAAAACCCCAATACACAAACACACCACAAAATAAACCCATGTCACACCCTGGCCTGACCAAATAAATAAAGAAAACACAAAATACTAAGACCAGGGCGTGACAAGATTGCTGTACACCAGCGGAACCCATCCAACTTCAAGGAGCTGGAGCAGTTTTACAATGAGGAATGGGCAAACATCCCAGTGGCTAGATGTGCCAAGCTTATAGAGACATACCGCAAGAGACCTGCAACTGTTATTGCTGCACAAGATGGCTCTACAAAGTATTGACTTTAGTTATGAATAGTTAAGCACGCTCAAGTTTTCTGTGTTTTTGTCATATTTCTTGTTTGTTTCACAAGAAAAAATATTTTGCATCTTCAAAGTGGTAGGCATGTTTTGTAAATCAAATGATACAAACCACAAAAAATACATTATAATTCCAGGTTGTAAGGAAACAAAATAGAAAAAAGGTCAAGGGGGGTGAATACTTTCGCAAGCCACTGTATACCAAATCTGGAGGCAATCAGATTCATGGTTCGTGAGAAGGGATTTTTTTAAAGCATTAGCATATGTGCTAACCTGCATCTATAGGTAAAATGCGACCGTATTTTAATGCAACAACACTTGCTTCTCAAACCCATGAAAGATGTAATGAGTCTAAATACAAAATCTGGAGTGAATCTGATGTATGGTTCATGAGGAGAAGATGATTGCAGATTATTTTGAGCATTAGCATTACATATGCAAAGAATTCGGTGTGATTCATTTTAGGAACGTCCATGATAGCAATGATAAGTTTGAAGTTGATAGGCCTCTGTGGATTTACAATGGTTTAAATGGACATGAAAAAATGTGATTTATGATTAGTCAAAAACTAAGCCATCTTTTGACCAATCCCTTAGCTGTTCTTAAACCAAGTTAAGACCGGTACCGTATGCCTAAATTGCAATTTGGTGTCATTTGGTCCTATGGTTAATGAGAAGAAGATTGTTTTGGCACATTTTAGCATATTAATGTATGTGCTAATATGCATCTACTGGTATTGTGTGGCCATCCTTGAACGCATCAATGTTATTTTCTCAAACTCTTTAGGGACTATTATCATGAGTTCAAAGACCAAATTTGAAGTAAAGAATCAGAGTTTTAGTCCATGAGAAGAAGATTTTTTATGATTATTTTAAGCATTAGCTTTACATGGTCAAAAACGTTAATTGTTAATAGTTTCCTTATTTTTTAGATACCGATACCAAACTTAACATGTTTAACATGTCATTTTAGAACACCTACTCATTCAATAGTTTTTCTATATTTAGACTATTTTCAGCATAATAAAACATATGGAATCATGTAGTAACCCAAAAATGTTTAAACATATCAAAATATATTTTATATTTGAGATTCTTCAAAAGAAGAGACTTTCTTGGGCCAAGAAACACGAGAAACACAAGCAAAGGACATTGGACTTGTGGAAATGTGTCCTTTGGTCTGGAGTCCAAAGGGGAGATTTTTGGTTCCAACCGCTGTGTCTTTGTGAGATGCGGTGTGGGTGAACGGATGATCTCTGCATGTGTATTTCCCACCGTAAAGCATGGAGGAGGAGGTGTTGTGGTGCTTAACCAGCATGGCTACCACATCGTTCGGCAGAGATTCGCCATCACATCTGGTTTGGGC
Organism: Oncorhynchus tshawytscha; assembly: GCF_018296145.1. Classification (NCBI taxonomy): domain Eukaryota; kingdom Metazoa; phylum Chordata; class Actinopteri; order Salmoniformes; family Salmonidae; genus Oncorhynchus; species Oncorhynchus tshawytscha. Next base: position 11,624,016 of record NC_056448.1, read on the forward strand.
TTGGTGGGACTATCATTTGTTTAATTTGTTTAACACTTTATTGGTTACTACATGATTCTATATGTGTTATTCCATAGTTTTGATGTCTTCACTATTATTCTACAATGTAGAAAATAGTGAAAATAAAGAAAAACCCTTGAATGAGTAGGTATTGTAAAACTTTTGACCGGTAGTGTACATCAGAGATGTTTTGTATGGCTCTGAGGCCAGGCTGTCGCTAGTCTCATTATTATATTTCAACATACATCATTCCCCAGAACCTAATCAAGCATCAATTTTCATGATTTTAGTTCTGGGTTTCCAAGATTATAGTTTGGGTCCATGCAGTAGATTGAGGCAAATCCACAAAACTTGATTGTGTCAGCGTTGGAGGATAGTGCACCGGTGTCTCTTTAACTTTATGAGCTATGCAAAATATTACTGCAGTGTGCTGTTTTGAACCTGACCACATAATTTAGAGATATTACTCTGAGCACAGGCATTATAGAGCAGCAAAACCATATGTGAAAATATGCCATGCTGCTCTGTTCAGGGGTCTTTGTGTAGCTGACTCACCTTACATATGTAGGATCTTAATTTGATCACTCTTTCGTTGCTGAAAGTTTTCCTGAGTCGTAGGAAATGCAGATGAGCTTTGTGATTTACATCAATTAACTGAAAAAACCTGCACACAAACACAGTTATGTTTACAATAGTCCACCTTCCATCTAGCCTCATATTTACCAGCTAATAGCCTAACCGCAAATCAAGCAACGTTATGGACTAAATGTTCAAATCCTGTTGCTGCAAGATTATGTTGCTCTGACAATACAGGTTAAAAAAAATAAGATCCTACATCTGTAGCTTGACTCATTGCTGCTTGACTCACTGCTGTGCACAACTGCACAATGCCTGCTAAGATAACAACACACACCAGTAGATCAGAGGTTAGGTACTGCTAGCAGTCTCAGAGGTTCCAACTCGCTGGGCAAAAACTGGTTGAATCAACGTGCATCTAATGACAGGGTGAAAATGTCACGTTGAATTCACGTTAGTTGACATCTCAACCAAATGTAAATCAAAACCAGACGTTGAACTGACGTCCGTGCCCACTGGGCAGTGTCTTCAGCTGATTCTGTAGTGATTCCTAACCAGAGATCAGAGTTATTATGTTATCCATCTTCATCATTTTCATTATCATGAAGGAGGCAGACACCGGTGTCCTGGCTCCACTCCCTCTGCTCCTCACCATTAGTGTGACTGGATTACACCAGTATCCCAAGGAAGCTCCCACAGACTGCTGTGGTAAGGAATAAAACCTCACTCTTCTCATGAACAAACCCATAAGAGACACTGTTGTCTTCGAAGGAATCTGTTCATTACAATGCATGTGCAGTAAATCATATTGCTCTATGTCTGTGTTGTTACAATAAGTCATTGGGAGCTAGCAAGCCTGCCGTACGTATATATGGTGTCAAAGGTCATACTCCAGAAGGGGTTCACGTTTACAGCCTGCTTGTTGTCATATCATCCTCTACTGTGACTCTAATAAAGAGAGACAAAGTGACAGACTTGGTCGTTCTACCACTCAGACAGACAGTAGGCTACACAGACAGTGGTTGCGTGACGTGGGAACGCCAATCTATCTTACATTCACGCGAACAGCTGGGTGAACAGGATAGCTTGAGCATTACTGGTGGCATTCACATGGACACATGCAATGAGAGATCAGGACATCTCTATGTGTCATGTGGCATGTGGAGACAAATCTTGGACAGAGGAACGCATGCACTCAAACACGGCAGCCTGTTCTCATAGGCTAGAGAAGCGTGTGCAGTGATGTCATCCTGCGTGATATATACTGTATTATGCACTTAAAATGTTTTTTAGGTAGAAACATTGTCATATCATGTTGCACCTGGAGGAGGTCATTCCATTAAGTTATTGGATTTACACATAAATTGAACAAGTTGGACAAACACACCTCCAGTATTCCATTATCAACTTGCATACTTTAACAAGTGTTTAATTTCTTCATTAAGTTGACTTATGTTGCATTTTTTTTCAATGCTGTTGATTAAAATACATTGAACTAATTCCGCCCCCACTCCCCCACTCCCCCACGCCCTGCCCCCTTTCCCCCACCCTATTCCCACGATGCACCTATTCTAATGTGTTCTGGGTGTCTCTTTGTCCTAGAGCTAAAAAAGGAAATGTTCAAGATGCGGGGGAATATGAAAAGCAATCAAATTTTCTGTATCAGTAAGCAGGTCTGCTGTAGCTGGGGGTACTTCTTGCTCTCTGATCTTGCTTGGGGAGGCATTTTGTAAGAGCCCCAAGGCTCACCTAGCTAATTAACTTTTTCTAGTTTTACAGTAATGAATTCCTTTATTTTCAAATGCTGTTTTCCCATCTGGGGAGAGACAGAGACTGTGAACTTCATCCTCTGCATGGTGAACTGGTGTATTTAAGGTTCTGTGAACACCTTGAATAATATCATATCTTTTTATGTCATTAATTGATTCACTCATGTGTTGCATCATTAGAACACCTGTCTGTTATGTGTTCATTCATGAATATAATTATTATTTGTGAAAACATTTGTTTGTTTCTCCTCTATGTATTATTTTACAGACAAAAACCTTCCAAAACAAATCAGAACTAGATTGCTCAACATGTGGTCAGCCATAGTTCAACATGTTCCATTACCATGAATACTTGCTGACAACCCTTGACAATGTTGAACATGAAACAAAAACAAATAAGATTGTTGCCATGGATTGTTGCTAGGCAATGTGACAACATGGATTATTTAGACATCCTCATCGGGGCTGTTTAAAACTTCATCAAAACCAGTTGTGCTATGCTTGCCCTCCAGTGACAAAACCAGCAATCGTCCTACCACTGCTTTGAAATTACTGCGATAAAAGTATTTGTTGTTGCATTATATACACTAGTGTATTTAATTGTATCAGTTGTATTCAGTTGGATTTTGTGACAGACAGTGAAACTAAACTTACCTGTAGCTTCCGTTATTTTTTTGAAAGTGTGATGTCTAACAGTGTAGGTTTTTGGAAAAGTGGGCCTATTATTTGACTTGTGCGAGGGGAAAACTGAAGTGGAGAGGGGAAAACTGAAAACTAGCTGTTGTTGGCAGTTTGGGACTATCTTTCATATTGGTTTATTAACTGATTTACCTTCTGGTGATTTCACCAGGCAGGCCAAAACTACATCCCACCAAAACAGGCTGAAATATATTATACACTAAAAGGGCATTTTCATAATTTTCACAACTTCACAGTGTTATTCCAATCTCATAGGGTGGAATATATATATATATATATATATATATATATATATATATATATATATATATATATATATATATATATATATATATATATATATATATATATAAACAGTGCCTTGCGAAAGTATTCTTTGAACTTTGCGACCTTTTGCCACATTTCAGGCTTCAAACATAAAGATATAAAACTGTATTTTTTTGTGAAGAATCAACAGCAAGTGGGACACAATCATGAAGTGGAACGACATTTATTGGATATTTCAAACTTTTTTAACAAATCAAAAACTGAAAAATTGGGCGTGCAAAATTATTCAGCCCCTTTACTTTCAGTGCAGCAAACTCTCTCCAGAAGTTCAGTGAGGATCTCTGAATGATCCAATGTTGACCTAAATGACTAATGATGATAAATACAATCCACCTGTGTGTAATCAAGTCTCTGTATAAATGCACCTGCACTGTGATAGTCTCAGAGGTCCGTTAAAAGCGCAGAGAGCATCATGAAGAACAAGGAACACACCAGGCAGGTCCGAGATACTGCTGTGAAGAAGTTCAAAGCCGGATTTGGATGCAAAAAGATTTCCCAAGCTTTAAACATCCCAAGGAGCACTGTGCAAGCGATAATATTGAAATGGAAGGAGTATCAGACCACTGCAAATCTACCAAGACCTGGCCGTCCCTCTAAACTTTCAGCTCATACAAGGAGAAGACTGATCAGAGATGCAGCCAAGAGGCCCATGATCACTCTGGATGAACTGCAGAGATCTACAGCTGAGGTGAGAGGCTCTGTCCATAGGACAACAATCAGTCGTATATTGCACAAATCTGGCCTTTATGGAAAAGTGGCAAGAAGAAAGCCATTTCTTAAAGATATCCATAAAAAGTGTTGTTTAAAGTTTGCCACAAGCCACCTGGGAGACACACCAAACATGTGGAAGAAGGTCCTCTGGTCAGATGAAACCAAAATTGAACTTTTTGGCAACAATGCAAAACGTTATGTTTGGCGTAAAAGCAACACACCATCCCCACTGTCAAACATGGTGGTGGCAGCATCATGGTTTGGGCCTGCTTTTCTTCAGCAGGGACAGGGAAGATGGTTAAAATTGATGGGAAGATGGATGGAGCCAAATACAGGACCATTCTGGAAGAAAACCTGATGGAGTCTGCAAAAGACCTGAGACTGGGACGGAGATTTGTCTTCCAACAAGACAATGATCCAAAACATAAAGCAAAATCTACAATGGAATGGTTCAAAAATAAACATATCCAGGTGTTAGAATGGCCAAGTCAAAGTCCAGACCTGAATCCAATCGAGAATCTGTGGAAAGAACTGAAAACTGCTGTTCACAAATGCTCTCCATCCAACCTCACTGAGCTCGAGCTGTTTTGCAAGGAGGAATGGAAAAAATTTCAGTCTCTCGATGTGCAAAACTGATAGAGACATACCCCAAGCGACTTACAGCTGTAATCGCAGCAAAAGGTGGCGCTACAAAGTATTAACTTAAGGGGGCTGAATAATTTTGCACGCCCAATTTTTCAGTTTTTGATTTGTTAAAAAAGTTTGAAATATCCAATAAATGTCGTTCCACTCCATGATTGTTTCCCACTTGTTGTTGATTCTTCACAAAAAAATACAGTTTTATATCTTTATGTTTGAAGCCTGAAATGTGGCAAAAGGTCGCAAAGTTCAAGGGGGCCGAATACTTTTGCAAGGCACTGTATATATATGTATATGTATGTGTGTGTGTGTGTGTGTATATATATATACTAGGACCATACATGATAGACATTACTTAACGATTCTGTCACACCCTGATCTGTTTCACCTGCATTGTCCCTGCGTTACTGACCCCTGCCTGCCCTGACCCTGAGCCTGCCTACCGTTCTGCATTTTACGGACTCTGCCCTGGATTACTGACCTCTGCCTGCCCTTGACCTGTCGTTTGCCTGACCCCTGTTTTGTAAATAAACATTTGTTATTTCAAACTGTCTGCATCTGGGTCTTATCCTGAGGTCTGATAGATTCGATGCATTTGGGCTAAATGTTTTGTTACACTTTCACTGAATTTCATGAAATGAGTTAGCTGAGAGAAATAAAGCAATTCAGTTTTCATATTATTTTTACATGTCTTCAGTGTATGCTGTAACTCTTGGATGAAAACCAATAGCTAGCTAGCTAATGTCCTAAAACTAATGTTCAATGGACGGTGAGGTGACAAAATGTCTTTACTCAAGGACAATCCCTTGATCACAACTCTCAGTTCCATTAAATTACACATACGAGTCATTGAACGAAGGCGTCTTCTGTAGGGGGGAGTTTTGTTAAGAGCCGCGACGCTCGGTCTGAACATTGACATTCATCGCTTGCGGTACGGTTTTGGAAGAAGAAGGACCTTATCTTTCATTTCAGCAAGAAATGATTTTCAAAAAACAAAAGGTTAAATTGATACACAACTTTATAGGCTTCGGCTTCAGACATGGCTATATTTCCATGTTACAGCGCTTGTTTACGGAAAATTGGGGACTGGTCTTGATAAATCAATGAGATTTTTATTTTCACTTAATCACTTAATCTCCATGTAGGTATTGGTTAGACAAAAATGAGAAAATTAGGGTGCAGAAATGTTATGCTCTTAGTGTAACCTTTATTTAACTAGGCAAGTCAGTTAAGAACAAATTCTTATTTTCAAGGACAGCCTACTCCTTCCTCCCCGTCAGGGAATTGAACCCCGGTCTCCCGCATGCCCTGTGGGGATTCTTTAGCTACAGTTGAAGTCGGAAGTTTACACTTAGGTTGGAGTCATTAAAAGTGATTTTTCAATTACTACACAAATTTCTTGTTAACAAGGTATAGTTTTGGCAAGTTTTTCCAACAATTGTTTACAGACAGATTATTTCACTTATAATTCACTGTACCACAACTCCAGTGTGTCAGAAGTTTACATACACTAAGTTGACTGTGCCTTTAAACTGCTTGGAACATTCCAGAAAATTATGTCATGGCTTTAGAAGTTTCTGATGGGCTAATCGACATCATTTGAGTCAATTGGAGGTGTACCTGTGGATGTATTTCAAGGCCTACCTTCAAACTCAGTGCCTCGTTGCGTGACGTCATGGGAAAACCAAAAGAAATCAGCCAAGACCTCAGAAAAAAATGATAGACCTCCACAAGTCTGGTTCATCCTTGTGAGCAATTTCCAAACGCAAACAATTGTGCGCAAGTATAAACACCATCGGACCACGCAGCCATCAATACCGCTGTCAAGTGTCAGTTGTGCAAAGGTGAGGACGGAGTCAGGCGCAGGACACAGAACTGAGTAAAATAACGTACTTTACTCTGAAAAATAATCAACCAATAAATCCACGCAGGGATGACAAACCCTAACACAAAACCAGGAACAATCATAAAACATAATGAGAACCAGAGGGTTAAATAGGGAAATAATAATAACATAATGGGAACCAGGTGTGTACAATCAAGAAAAATAAACGTGGATCAGTGGCAGCTAGAAAGCCGGTGACGATGACCGCCGAACACCACCTGAACAAGGAGAGTCACCGACTTCGGCGGAAGTTGTGACAACCGCTCAAGAAGGAGAGATGTTCTGTCTCCTAGAGATGAACATACTTTGGTATGAAAAGTGCAAATCATTCCCAGAACAACAGCAAAGGACCTTGTGAACATGCTGGAAGTAAACTGGTACAAAAGTCTCTATATCCACATTAAAACAAGTCCTATATCGACATAAACTGAAAGGCCGCTCAGGAAGGAAGAAGCCACTGCTCCAAAACCTGCCATAACAAAGCCAGACTACAGTGTGCAACTGCACATGGGGACAAAGATTGTACTTTCTGGAGAAATGTCCTCTGGTCTGATGAAACAAAAATAAAACTGTTTGGCCATAATGACCATCGTTATGTTTGAAGGAAAAAAGGGGAGGCTTGCAAGCCAAAAAACACCATCCCAACCGTGAAGCTCGGGGTGGCAGCATCATTTTGGGGGGGTGCTTTGCTGCAGGAGGGACTGGTGCACTTCACAAAATAGATGGCATCATGAGGCTGGAAAATTATATGGATATATTGAAGCAACATCTCAAGACGTCAGTCAGGAAGTTAAAGCTTGGTCGCAAATGGGTCTTCCAAATGGACAGTGACCCCAAGCATACTTCCAAAGTTGTGGCAAAATGGCTTAAGGACAACAAAGTCAAGGCATTGGAGTTGCCATCACAAAGCCCTGACCTCACACCTATAGAACATTTGTGGGCAGAACTGAAAAAGCGTGCGCAAGCAAGGAGGCCTACAAACCTGACTCAGTTACACCAGCTCTGTCAGGAGGAATGGGCCAAAATTCACCCAACTTATTGTGGGAAGCTTGTGGAAGGCTACCCGAAACATTTGACCCAAGTTTAATTTAAAGGCAATGCTACCAAATACTAATTGAGTGTATGTAAACTTCTGACCCACTGGGAATGTGATGAAAGAAGTAAAAGCTGAAATAAATCATCCTCTCTACTGTTATTCTGACATTTCACATTCTTAAAATAAAATGGTAATCCTAACTGACCTAAGGCAGGGAATGTTTACTAGGATTCAGTGTCAGGAATTGTGAAAAACGTTGTTTAAATGTATTTGGCTAAGGTGTATGTAAACTTCCGACTTCAACTGTAAGTAGCCAAGTACTGTACTGCCGACCGTCACGTTGTACAGTGCCATATTTTCCGTTCCATCCTAATGGGAACCCAGAGGGTTTTTCGTTTTTCTTGGAATAGAAAAACCATAATATTCATCAAATTAATTATGCAAGTACCAGTCAAAGGTTTGGACACACCAACTCATTCCAGGATTTAGAATAATAGTGAAGACATCACAACTATGAAATAATACATATGGAATCAGTTAAGAACAAATTCTTATTTACTGTAGCATTCTGTTTTGGCTGCAGAGTCAATTTGCGCTTTAAACAGAACATGTAAGGTCCTTGGACTGTAAGGAGTAACGTTAGGCTACTTTAGTCCAATAATAGTCTAGTTATAGCCAGGCTGACTTGGAGTCACATTAGGTCTGTCACATCCACTTGGATTCTAAATAGCTATCTTGTGCTGCCAGAGTTATGCCGCTATGTTTGCTTATCCTCACAATTATCTTAGCAAATATTTTGTGTCTATAGCTAGCTGTAATAGTAAGCAAGCATAACAAGCAAACAACCACAAGCCATGTCAAGATGCCTTGTCGAGAAGCTTAAGGTAGTTGATGTTAGCTAGCTACGTGCTAGCTTCCAATACAACACAAAATCACCCATCGATCTATGCGCATCATGACAAAATCCATAACTAAATAGACGGAATTGCATGTTTGGTGCAGTTGAAAGCTGTATATTCAGGTTCTTGCTGCTTCTGTTCAACAGGTGGAAAGAATCTTCCAGACACAAATGAGAAGGTCCCGGTCTAGAGCGTGCAAGTGATTTCCCTTCAGTGTATGCATGTGTCATTAGCTCGCCCACGTCACAGCATGAATCTTTAAAATGTTAATAACTTTGCCTGTGAGTATAAAGTTGATGACTAAACTGTCTTATTTGGAATTAAAAATGTGACTACTCTATGGGACCGTCTATGAGTATTGTCTTTCTAGGGTGGCCGTACTTCAGCTAAACTGTGGTACCGAAACAACTGGACAGATTTTGTTTTGTGACAACAGTTGCCGCAACCAAACAAATATTCTGTGAACTTTCCATTTTCGTTTGTTGGGAGCTCTCTGCCCTGTCTTCTTAGGGAGACAACTCATTACAGTTTGTAGTGATATGTGTGTGTTTGATCTGGTCCCTGTAAACCACATCCTCTGGGTTGCCTGGGAGAGGTTAGGGAGAGGAGGTGGTCTGGCCTGCCTGATGTGTCGGAGGTGTTGACAGGCCTCACCAGAGGAGGGAGATCACTCATCACTCTTTCAGTCACTCTGTGACCGGCCTAATGAACAACAGTAGGGGACTTTCCTCCCTCTCAGGTCAGGGGAGGATAGAATTGGCTCATGTATGGCTCCTCTGATGCTCCAAACTTACTCTAAGGAAGTTCAACTCCGTACCTCTAAGTCTTTTAGGAGGCCTGTGACTGTGTAAAGTGCACTGTGCAGATGGACAGTAAACCCACTAAATTGTCTTTAAGTCATTCCTTTGAGAAGAAGCCAGTCACCCGTAGCACTGATTGATAGTAAGACTTTCTGAGCTCTCTTGAGAAGACAGCTGTGTGTTTTATGAAACTCATATATCAAAAGTAATTGATTGTATAAACCAGCTTGGCTTAGCTTGCTTTTTAGTTTATGAATAAAATTAATAAGCAAAAACAAATGGTGAATAAATAATCAGTTGGATGCCCTTGAGAACGGTTCTAACCTTCATGGATTCTTAGGACATTATTTCGGCAGCTCTCTTAATACCGTAACTCACCAAGGGGTGAGGATGAGTGCACACACACACACGCACACACGCACGCACGTGCGCACACACACACACACACACACACACACACACGCACACACACAGTCAGGGCACGGCAGTGCGAGAGATGGCAGCCAGAGCTGTTGATCAGGATGCCGCTGATGGGAGTAATAGATCCGTTTAGCATTAATCAATGTCCCTCCGAGGTTCATTGAGCAGTGCATTCACCAGATCCTACATCCTGCCTTTGTGTCTCTGAGCCTTTTAATCTAATTGGACATTAAACTCCTGTCATTATTCCGTCAGCTTCTAGACTTATTTATGCCTCTCCAGCTTGCTTGTCTTTACCTTTTCATTATACCACGCCATTCTACATCAGCAAACTCATTAACGAGAATGAATCAAAGGAGAAAGCTGATGCGCGGCTGAAAAGTGTGATTTAATAAATCTGCGTTAAGGGCGGCCGTGGTACACGACACATCATTCATGTTGTTTACTGGCTGTTATTTGGCGCTGGGTGAGGGCACTCGGATGACAAAGACAAAGAGGCCAAACACAAAGGCAAACAACAGTGCTGTATTTTAATCATGCCAATGGCAGGCAGCCAGTCTCATCCTTAAAACGTCACTGTTGAAGTAATTCACACCCTGCGCCAACACATGTCAATGTAGCTGCTGCTTCTCAACTTTTCCTTCTGCTTCTCAATACCCTACAAGTAGAGCCTTTATTCACATGCCCACAATTAGTGTTGCTTGTGTGTTTTTTGGGGGGATTTTCCAACACATTTCACAAGACATATCAGTGTAGTTTTCAGGGACATTGTTAATATTCCGCCATGATTGATGCCCGTTGTGTTAAGAAGGCTCTCCTGTACCTTCTTAACACAATGTTAGCCTGTCAATGATGGAGGTCTTCTGCAGGGTATTGAGGAGGGAGAGGTGAGTCTCATGGCTCCAGGGTCCTAAGAGACTCCCTAGTCATCAGCTGTATGCGTGGCAGGCAGGCAGAGAGCTCTCCTTCATGGGTGTTTAAGCAAGCACTTTAAATGGAAATGTACTTGACACTTCAGGAGATGTTATCATCACGTATTAGAATGCAACTGACTTACTCCCCCCTCTCTCTCTCTCCCTCTCTCTCTCTCTCCCTCTCTCTCTCTCTCTCTCTCTCTCTCTCTCTCTCTCTCCCTCTCCCTCTCCCTCTCTCTCTCTCTCTTCTATATGTAGATCAAGTTCAAACCTTTTATTTTCTTCATTATGGAACTGTTGGAAAACGCGTGGGTGCGTAGTCTCTTTGACAAGCACAGAGCCTGCTGTAGGAGGGAATGTGATAATGTGTTGACAGATCTCAGTAGCATTAGCCGTCTCTAAAATAAGTGATGTGTTGACAGATGTGAGAGGCTCTTCTTAATGCGTTTAGAAAACATACTGCAGATCCGATCTTAAGGGAAAGGTGACAGTGAAGTAAATGAACCAACAAAAAAAACAAGAGAAAAACTCCATAGAAAAAAAAACAAGATTCTTGGCAGGATTCAATTAGCATTAAAAAAAAAATTAAAAACAGATCCAGTCATAATTGTAGTGGATGTAATACCTTTCGATTTTCCTCAAACTGAATAGATTTGCTGGAAGGCTTGTCCTTCTCCTTGTCCCTTCTTTCTCCCCTCGCTCTGCCTGGTTGCCTGTACAGTACAGTGCCTTCTCCCCAGGCCCTTCTATTACCATAATTACAGCCTGTGCACATTTCATTAGCCTAATATGTCTATGGCTTGGCTGCTGCAGCATCTGTGTACACATCCCCCAGCTGGAGCCCACTCTATCTCTGCTCCCCAATGCTATGCCACTTCCACCCCCACAGCCAGCCTGCAGGGACAGAAAGACAGCTCCACACAACAGGTGGTGGAGACAGAGAGAGGAGGAGGAGAGAAAGGAGAAACATATTACAGTAATGGGAGGAGAGAAGGAGATGGAGAGAGGGAGAAAGACATGGGGAAGTCTGAGATTTGGCAAAGAGGGAGATACAGGTTTGGAAAACAAAAAAAAGATGAGTGGATGGTGAGCAAAAGGAATGTATTATAAAACACACCACTCTCACAGAGAGAGAGAGAGAGAGAGAGAGAGAGAGAGAGAGAGAGAGAGAGAGAGAGAGAGAGAGAGAGAATAGCACCATCATGTTCACTATTAGATCGAAACATGTGCAGTGGGATGAAGATTTTGTTCCCTGTCTCCCCAGCGTGATGAGTGAATGGCCATGCTGAGCAGGTCTGGTCTGAGAGCTGCAGGCTTTTGTTCTCTGCCTGTGATGATCTGTCCGTCATTTACATCCAGGCCAGCTCGCTGGAAGCTGAAGTCTGCTCCGCATTAACTGCCTCAGAGGTCAACCCAGTTTGATCATTACCTCCTAACAAGCAGCTGGGAATCCCCATCCTCCTACTGGTCCATTTATCAGGACTTTTAAAAATCACTTTGCATATTCTACTCTGTATCACATCCCGATTCTCTCTCCCCCTGTCTCTCTCTACCTCTTGTATGATAAAAAAAACATCATGATGACATTCATTCTTTGACTCCACTATTTGATGAAGTTTATCTGCTCTGTAGTATGACCGTTCCTGATATACAGTGCATTCAGAAAGTATTCAGACCCCTTGACTTTTTCCACATTTTGTTACATTATAGCCTTATTCTAAAATTGATGAAATTATGTTTTTTCCTCATCAATCTACACATAATACCACATAATGACAAAGCAAAAACAGGGTTTTAGACATTTTTGCACATTTATTAAACATAAAAAATAGATATACCTTATTTCCACAAATATTCAGACCCTTTGCTATGAGAGTCGAAATTGATCTCAGGTTCATCCTGTTTCCATTGATCATCTTTGAGATGTTTCTACAACTTTATTGGAGTCCAGCTGTGGTAAATTCAATTGATTGGACATGATTTGGAAAGGCACACACCTGTCTATATAAGTCCCACAGTTGACAGTGCATGTCAGAGCAAAAACCAAGACACGAGGTCGAAGGAATTGCCCGTGGAGCTCCGAGACAGAATTGTGTCACGGCACAGATCTGGGGAAGGGTAAAAAAAAATCTGCAGCATTGAAGGACACCAAGAACACAGTGGAACCACCAAGACTCTTCCTAGAGCTGGCCACCTGGCAAAACTGAGCAATCGGGGGAGAAGGGCCTTGGTCAGGGAGGTGATCAAGAACCTGAAGGTCACTCTGACAGAGCTCTAGAGTTCCTCTGTGGAGATGGGAGAACCTTCCATAAGGACAACCATCTCAGCAGCACTCCACCAATCAAGCCTTTATTGTAGAGTGGCCAGACAGAAGGCACTCTTCAGTAAAAGGCATATGACAGCCCGCTTGGAGTTTGCCAAAAGGCACCTCAAGAATTCAGACCATGAGAAACAAGATTCTCTGGTCTGATGAAACCAAGATTGAACTATTTGAATGCCAAGCGTCATATCTGGAAGAAATTGGGCACCATCCCTACTGTGAAGCATGTGGTACCCACATCATGCTGTGGGGATGTTTTTCAGCGGCAAGGACTGGGAGACTAGTCAGGATCGAGGGAAAGATGAACAGAGCAGAGAACAGAGATCCTTGATGAAAACCTGCTCCAGAGCGCTCAGGACCTCAGACTGGGGTGAAGGTTCACCTTCCAACAGGACAACGACCCTTAGCACACAGTCAAGATGATGCAGGAGTGGCTTCAGGACAAGTCTCTAAATGTCCTTGAGTGGCCCAGCCAGAGCCCGGACTTGAACCCAATCTAACATCTTTGGAGAGACTTGAAAATAGCTGTGCAGCAATGCTCCCCATCCAACCTGACAGAGCTTGAGAGGCTCTGCAGATAAGAATGGGAGAAACTCCCCAAATACAGGTGTGCCAAGCTTGTAGAGAAGAAGAGGTGCTTCAACAAAGTACTGAGTAAAGGGTCTGAATACTTATGCAAATGTTTTTGCTTTGTTATTATGGGGTATTGTGTGTAGATTGATGAGGGGGAAAAGCGATTTAATCCGTTCTGGAATAAGGCTGTAATTTAACAAAACGTGGAAAAAGTGAAGGGGTCAGAATTCTTTCTGAATGCACTGTAGTACACATATTCACAGTGCCGAGATGGAACATTTTCATCTTAAACTGGTTTATGGATCACTCAGCTGCATCCTCTTCATTTTCAATCAGTTATGGACATCAGATCTTCATGAGCAGTACAGTATTAAATAAGTCCATGCATTAGGTGAAAACAAGAGTAAAGCTAAGTTAAACCAGTCCTTGATTTTATTAGAAATCTATGCACCCTACTACATGGCTCATTAGCTCATAGTCTGCCATTTTCTTCCCTTAAAAAAAAAACAGTCGCTTCCCGCCTCCACTCTCAATGCATTGTCAATCTCAAACCCTTTCCATGGGAAATGAATTCCATTATTAAACATGCCACACTTCAGAAATGTCTATTACTGAGAGCAGCATGAGGAGAAGTGAGGAAAGGAGACCAGAGAAAGTAGACTAATGAACGCTCAGGCTAATGCATGAATATTGCATTAGGCCAAGAAAGTAATCACGGCTGGTAACTCAAAAGTCAAGTGTCTCGAGGCCCATTTCTAAACATGACTTCTGGCCAGATGGCCACTGAAGACAACACATCTCTTTATGAAATGTATTTAGAATTCATGCAACTTTGAAGAATTGAAATGTGGAAATGGGGTCAATTTTTAGACAACAACACAAGGCTGCCTCCTCACCTACTGTAGTTGAGTCTATTAGTAGGAGTAATTCTAGGTTACTGTAAAAGTGCATTATCTTTTTTGAATTGTATTTCTTTCTTTTATTTAACCTTTATTTAACATGAGATAATGCCATAATATCTGGAAATATAATAATTTGCTTCATTACCAGCAACATTTTATTTCAGAATTATTTCCATTATCATGCAATTTATTGAAATGAACGTCATGGTCTCTTGAATGTCTTTTGGGAAATGGGAAATGCACATTCCCAGAAGATATCAGTTTTCAAACACATACGTCTGTTAATTTCCACATTCCCTGTTTTTCTAATAGTCTGCCGACCTGAGCACGATTTTCAGTTGGTATAAAATGTCCCCTGTCGCCACAGAGCCATGAGTCGAAGAGGAAAAGAGCTCAATGCAATTTATATTTTACACGTAGAGTTTGATCGCTCTGTCATCGCCTCAGGGTCCAAACCTGCCACTCTCTATTTCCTTCACACACACACACACACACACACACACACACACACACACACACACACACACACACACACACACACACACACACACACACACACACACACACACACACACACACACACACACACACACACACACACACACACACACACACACGAGAAGGTGTCAACCCACTTGGGTTGCATGCCTTAACTGCTTCTTGGTAAGTGACAGAGATTAGAAGAATAGTTACATGGTGCAGGGATACCAGGAAGAGTTGGGTTTCATTTGGATGTTTTAATAAGTACGTTTTCTGAAGGGCAGCTATGTTTTTTTTAGCCCAAGGATAGGTTAATTAAACACGCTCACAATCAAATAGGAATGAAATAAAACGACTGCAGCAGTCTGCTAATCTTCCATCAACAATAACAAGGGCCCTGAGACAAATAAAGACAGCATGAACCGTAGCCAACCAACTCAAATTGGAAGATACTTGAGGATGGAGAGAGAGGGAGACAGTCAGAGGCAGGGTTGACGGGTGGTGTGTCAGTGTGGAACATACTCATGAGGGTAATGGATGAAATGGTCACAACAGGGTGTTATTTATTGTACACATCTGCCTATGTTGTGGGAGACAAGACTGAGGGAGTCTGGGTAGTAATCTGCTGCCTCCATGAATACTCATCGTGGTGATTCCAGAATGATTTACGATAAGGCTGGCTGAGGCGGGGGACAAATGACCTTCACACACAGTTATCAGACATGGGTAGCGATCTCTATATCATGTTCCACTGTCCTCCCCCCGGACCCTCCGCACATGTATGCGTGTGTGTTGTGTGTGTGTCTGAGCGTCTGTGTATGTGTGTGTGTCTGAGTGTCTGTGTATGTGTGCGTGTACGTAAGTGAGTATGAGAGAAAGAGAGAGAGGAAGAGAGCGATATGAGGGTGGGGGTGTTGAGTAAAACTGACATTTGAGCTTGGCCTCAGGGGAGGTATGGCTGGTGTGCAGAACGTGTGCGTGTGTCTGTCTGTGTGTGTGTGTCTGTCTGTCTGTGTGTGTGTTTGTGCACATGGTGTGACAATTATAAATGAACTTCTCTCCACAGACAGCACAGTGAGGCAGCTTATGAGTGGCACAGGAAAATATATTTAATTTCCATCTCAAAATGAGTCATAATCAAAAATCACATTCCCATTCTGGCAGCCACACCATCTGCTATCTACCGAACCATTACTCAGACTGCATCACCAGGAGCCGGACACGTAATGGATTAGCATAATTGGGTTCTCACATCAGTTACTGATTTAAATCAAACCACATATTAAACATTTTACAATCAATCCATCATTATCAAATCTGACTGTATTTGTAATTTGTCTGTTTGCCTTATATGCGTTTGATTTGACTTCTGATTTGGTGTGAGTGGCTGGTTCCATCAGTCTCTTTCACATCCTGCATCTGTAAAGTAGCCTTGGCCAGTGAGGGTGTTATGTCTGTTTAGTAAGACTCTGTTTCCAGGTGTTTCTGATGCCTTTGCCTGAACTGACTAGATGTGTGTGTCTCTGGCTGCGTTTACACAGGCAGTCTAATTCAGATCTTTTATCGATAATTGGTCTTTTGACCCATCAGAACAGGGGTTTTGCCGATAATTTGGCAAAAGATCAGAATTGGGCTTCCTGATTAAAATCGGCCGTCCTGAAGCAATGCTGTTTCAACGTAATTTGCCAATGTATTGTGACGTGGAATCAATATGGAAAATACATTGAAAATACATTGGATTTGAAAATAGTCATGAACCTGTACTGTTTTCATCTAATTTCAACCTGCGTTGTAAACATTTAAATTAGGGTAAAACTTTAACCTAAATACATCGACTTAACTTGACTAACAGGTTGTTACATCAATCTAATTTCAACATAATCATCAGAACTATGTATACATTGAAATTGTGTTGAAAATTCCACATATTCAATATATACTGAGCATACCAAACATTACCAGACACCTTCCTAATATTGAGTTAAGTCCCTTTTGCCCTCAGAACATGGACTCTACAAGGTGCATGGACTCTACAAGGCGTGGAAAGTGTTCCACAGGGATGCTGGCCCATGTTGTCTCCAATGCTTCCCACAGTTGTGTCAAGTTGGCTGGATGTCCTTCAGGTGGCGAACCATTCTTGATAGACACAGGAAACTGAGTATGGAAGCTGATCAATATCTAAATGTGTTGACATAGTAACTCAGCTGAATCGAACACAGTTTGTTTGCTAAGCAGGGTACTTGGAGGTAGGCATCTGGTTGGTAGACTTATTCTCACTGAAGTGCAGTTCCCTTCATATACCAGTAGGAGTCGCTGTTCAGACAGGAATCATTTGACTGCACATCATCACAGACTGTAATTGCAGTTTCAGTGTCATTCATGAGGAACAAATGGACACAAACACGACACCGGTAGATCATCCCTGCATAGTGTAAGATACCTTGTACCACAACAGATTAGTTGTTATTGTATCAATACTCTTAACAATGTCCATATTGAAATATCTTGATCTTAATTTGGTTATTTACCTATTCAGTCCAATGTACATTTTGATTAATGATATCAAATCAAATGTTACTTGTCACGTGCTTCATAAACAACAGGTGTAGACAAACAGTGAAATCCGAGGCATTCTAGATTGTTTGATTGGTCCCAGGAAACAATGGGTTGGGCCAAAGCCAGAACATTTATAACATGTATAATTGGCTTTGATACTACGATTGGTTAGAGATGAGTCAATCACTGTTGTTTGGTACAAAAGCCCTCATTATGATGTCACCACAATGGACTTCTACAAAGACAGTCTCTGACTGAAGTACATAGCGAGAACATAGCGCAGTGGAAGAATTCCGTTTGAGTCGTCAGTCATGCAGATTGTGAAAGTGTGTATGGCGTCAGTATGTATGTGTGTATGGCGTCAGTATGTGTGCACGTGTTATGTGTGTGTGGGTGTATGTAGTGTGTGCGTGCGTGCGTGCGTGTGTGTGTGTGTTGGGGTTTCAGTGTAAGAACGTGTGCGTGTGTGAGTATAGAGTCAGTGCAGGAGAGTTAGTGCAAAATAGTAAGTCTCAGTAAAAGCAAGCATACCTGTTTGTTTGTGTGTGTGTGTGTGTGTGTGTGTGTGTGTGTGTGTGTGTGTGTGTGTGTGTGTGTGTGTGTGTGTGTGTGTGTGTGTGTGTCTGAATGTGTGCGTTCGTGTGTGTGAGAGAGAGAGAGAGAGAGAGTGTGGTAACACTGCCAGTATAGTGACTGACTGTGCATCACAGCTAGGAGACTCCTTCCAGAGGTCCTCAGCCCGGACCAGGTGTCGTAAATGAGATTGATCCATAATAGAGGCACTAGTGAGCAGTTTCACACCCAGGTAGTAGAGTAGCCTACACGACCTGGCAGTAACTCAATCTCCTTTTCCCCTGACACCTCCAGTATTTTTTAATCTTTCTAATAGCATTGCCTGGCGCTGGGAGATCTGTGCGTTCCATTTGTCAGGCCTTTTTACTGGGAGCACCTGACACTCAGGTCCACAGATCATGAACCCAATTAAACAAGACAATTTGTGTTACATTTATCTTGACCAGACTGTGCTGTTATTGGTTCTGGGCTTGTCAGTCCCCACCTTTATCAATTCCAAGTGGTGCCCCTTGGGTAGTGAGAGGGCCATCCAGGTTATTGTCCCATTGATTTATGTCCCTCATCATGCCAAAGATTAGGACTCACCGGCCATAGACAGCCTGCTGAGACTACCACTACCTACTGGTAGTAGAATATAAACTACTGCCCCATTATATTCTCTCTTTATACCCTCTGATGACAGAGTTATGATAGAGAAAGACATACTGTACTGGGACTAAAAAGAGGAGGATGACCTTGAAAGAATTACGCTAAATGGCAAAATATGGCAACCCAAGCACCATATAGACAATGGCACAATGACTATTCCCACTGCGGTTGCCAGTATCTTTTTGGAATCTTTAATTATTGGTCAGGTAATACAATGTTCTAATTTCAAATCCAATTAGAAATGAGTTATTTTTTTAACAAATTAAAACAGTAGAGTATAAAGGTGGTACTGCAGAGCCCGGTCCTGTAACAGAGTGAGGACATTAACACCAGCATGCCAGTCATTTTTCACCCTCTCTTTAATTGGGCCATGACAGCTGGAATTACAATAGCTGGGCACTGGCTCATGCATACTGAAGTTATTTAACAAATATTAAAAAAGTGTACAGTATAGAGCTGGGGAGTGAACAATGGCACTGTCCCATTTCAAATCTGTCATTGACAGATCACTCCAAATTACTCCTTCAGACCCCATGACTTTTTCCACATTTTGTTATATTATGACAGACCAGCTAGATCTACTGCATCTACTACGTTACAGCCTTATTCTAAAATGGATTAAATTAAATGGTTTCTTCATCAATCTACCCACAACACCCCATAATGACAAAGTAAAAGCAGGGTTTTAGAAATGTTGCACATTAATAAAAACTAAAAACAAAAATACATTATTTCCATAAGTATTCAGACCCTTTGCTTTGAGACTCAAAATTGAGCATTACTCAAGTGCATCCTGTTTCCATTGATCATCCTTGAGATGTTTCTACAACTTGATCAGAGTCCACCTGTTGAAAATTCAAATGATTGGACATGATTTGGACCTGTCTATATGAGGTCCCACAGTTGACAGTGCATGTCAGAGCAAAAACCAAGCCATGAGGTTGAAGAAAGTGTCTGTAGAACTCCGAGACATGATTGTGTCAAGGCACAAATCTGGGGAAGGGTTCAAAAAAATGTCTACAGCATTGAAAGTCCCCAATAACACATTGGCCTCCATCATTCTTAAATGGAAGAAGTTAGGAATCACCAAGACTCTTCCTAGAGCTGGCCACCCGGTCAAACTGAGCAATCCGGGGAGAAGGGCCTTGGTCAGGGGGGTGATCAAGAACCCGATGGTCACTCTGACAGAGCTCCAGAGTTCCTCTGTGGAGATGGGAGAAACTTCCAAAAGGACAACCATCTCTGCAGCACTCCACCAATTAGACCTTTATGGTAGAGTGGCCAGACGGAAGCCACTCCTCAGTAAGAGCCACATGACAGCCCGCTTGGAGTTTGCCAAAAGGCACCTAAAAGATGTCTGATCTGATGAAACCAAGATTGAACTCTTTGTCCTAAATGCCAAATGCTCTGCACTTTTTCTTCCTCTAATGGGTACTCTGGTAAAACCTTTAAAAAAAGATGAACAACTAAACAAAGGATATGTAATTCCTCACAATTAGCAATTCCCCCAATGACTGAGAGCTTGGGAATACCTTCTCATACCCGGTCAATTAGAATTGTATGAGGTGAGTAGAATGTAGAGGAGAACCACTCGTCTGAGCCCATAATAACTAACCTCTTCTGATGCTGTTGTCACAGTAGGCAAACCTCATTTAAAAAGCATGACATAACTAACATTATTCTCCATAAGGATATGCAGATATGCATTTATAGAGCACATGCACAAACAGGCTTTTATTTAAAGAAATCGCTGACATAATGAACTTGGAGGAGTAATTTTTGCCTTTCATCAACAAATATTAGTGCTTACAACTACGCTACCCCATGCAGTCACACACGGCTCCCCACATTACCAGTCTGTTCCATTAGAGAAAAAATGTTTTGCTTATTAATGTCCCAGTGACATCATTAATAGGATGTGATGGTCCGTTCAGTTCTTTCCCCTCTCCGTGTACCACCCTGGGCCTTGGGCCTTCCCTCTGCATGCGTTCTTGCCTCTCTCACCTTCTGGAGGGGGGAGTCGCATGTCATTACAATCTAGTCAATAGTGGTTTGCTTGTGGCTTTTTTTCTGGTCATAGAAATATACTCTATTGGACAACTTTCAAAATGGGAAAGAAGATTAACACTGTCCTCTGGACTGTGCAACTGCATTGTGCAATTGTCAGAATAAATTGTAGGTAAGAAA
The DNA here is from genome assembly GCF_018296145.1 of Oncorhynchus tshawytscha. Lineage (NCBI taxonomy): Eukaryota > Metazoa > Chordata > Actinopteri > Salmoniformes > Salmonidae > Oncorhynchus > Oncorhynchus tshawytscha. The sequence continues at coordinate 11,644,930 of NC_056448.1, forward strand.
AACTTGTATTCGTGGACAATTTCTTAACTTACAGTAATATGTGTGTAGGGAATATGAGGGATTTCCATGTCTGGATGCTGCTGGCGTAGAAGGAAATGCATCCTGGCATGCAGACCCAGGTAATCACAGCCCCCATCAAACCAATCACAGACTCATTCAGAAGAGCCATGTACTCTATACAACACCGTCAAATGAATGATCACACATGATTCGCTCCTTCATTGAGAAAGGAAATAACACACACACACACACACATACACACACACACACACACACACACACACACACACACAAACACATTAACAGAGAGACCCATCTGGTCGCCGTGGTAGCATAGCACTCATCGGACCCTGATTTCATTATCTCAGCGTGTTCCCACCGTGACCTGGAGAAAAATGACATCTGATTTACCTCAAGATCAATTTGTATGTAAATCAGAAAGAAAACTGGAGGGCAATAGAGAAATGGCGTTCTGAAAGCTGTTTCCAAGTGGGCGAGCGGGTTTGGTGGGTTTGGTTCAGGCAGCCTGGCGGTCCCCACAGAGAAAGACTAATGGAGCTGATTTAGGTAATGGGAACCCTTTGGCCAAGGGGGCGGATCTCAGTAGGGGGGCCCAAAGTACAAAACATACGTTCACACCTTGTTCTATGCCATCCTGTTAACGTCAGAGTCATTCAAATCACATTCTTTTTCATTTCATGTGCTTTTAGATAGTTGCCATTATAGCACCATTAGGATGTATTTTCTCAGAAGTTGTTGGAAGGACAGCTGTCATTGAGAAACATTCTAGATATTACAACAATGTTCTGACAGCTGACACATATTCTCATCACATCTCACTCAAGTTCTTGACATACAGCAACGTAACTGCATTTACATATAATGTCTCTTTACGTAACGAAAAATGATGAAGGCACATGCAGATGTCTTGACAAAATCCTTACCTGAGATGACATCACATCCTAGCATCACAACATAGTAATACCATGGCCCCTGCTTTTAGACACACACTGTGCACAGCCTCTCTGGCCAGCCCTGCTAGCCATCAATCTGCCTTTGAAATATCACATCTAGCCGGAGAAATTATGTTTTATCTGGAGATGATAAATGGATGTTCTGCCTCGCACATATTCCAGCCAATTTCCTCCGCTTTGATTTCGGACCAAATTTCTCATAAATCGAATGGATCACACAGGAAGTGTTACTCTGCGCCCAGAGCAGGGAGGCCTCAGCTCCTCACATCATCCCCAGATTCCCACTCCATCCGCACATGATTCAGCAGCTTCCCTTTAGAAGTCAGCAGACCCCCCTCCTCAACTAAGTCTCTACTGATGTACCTGTACTATGTGAAGCAATTACCCTCAGGCAGCCTCGACAAGAGCAAAAGGTCAAATACTGGAAAATAGAGACACATTGTGAACGTCACCGTTGAGGCAATATAATAACACGGGATTTGGCAGTGCAGAATAAATGTGTGCATTCTTGTTTGTTTTCCCCGATGGACAATGCTTTTCGTGTGTGTCAGAAGTTGCAGAATAAGCAGGCCGCCCATTGACTGCGTTACTGCCAAGACTATTGGGTATATAGACAGTGTTCATCGATTCGTATGAATCGTTGCTAAAAGCCAGAACCAATGGGAAAACAAACTCTGGATTTGATTAGTGTCCGGCTAATGTTTGCCTTAAGTGGTCAGGGAGAGTGGCTGGAGTGGAGAGTGGGGCCAAGGGGAGGGGCTAGTATGTACTTGTTTATGCAGCTGACCTTGACAACTGATGTCTTCTGACTAATAGGTGAGACAGGTAATCAATAGCTATACTGCATGCCTTTTGTCTCTGTTAGAATCAATATGCCTGGGAGTGGTTAGTTACTAATTTGTACAATACAACAGAGCGATAATTATAATCAGATTGCAGTGTCTTAGGGCCTATTGTTCAAAAGAGAAATATGGAGGGGAATAAACACTTTAAAAATCCTTTCTTTTTTGAAAATGTTGTGGAAATTATTCTGCACACACACACAGGAGCGAACACACACAGACATACCTTAAAATTGGCATCAAATATGGGCTTGCGACTGTCATGCGAAATTGCATTTATAAATTATGGTCGAGGGTAGTTTAATTTTATCTGCAGACCAAAACGGGCTAACCAGCCAATCAGAGGCTGCCAATCCCAGTGACACAGGAATAAAAAAGCTCTTTGTGTTATTAGATGGCTATATCATCTATGGCTGACACAGCTAATGAATATGACAATGACTGCATTACTCACAAAATGGGCCTTCCATTTGTAAGCATTACTCACAAAATGGGCCTTCCATTTCTAAGTGAATCAGTGGCTACCTTCCTGTCACTCCTGATGACAGTGCTCCGTTATGGTCCCAGCTATGGTCCCAGCTATGGTCCCAGCATGGCTTCTGGGCAATAGAAACCATCACACAGGCATAATAACAAATGAATCATGCAATGCTAATTTGTTAGCATAAAATGATAAACCAAAATTCCCAACAAAATGAAAAATCCCAGAAGTGATCCCAAGTGTCAATCTACAAGTACCATAATAAAGAGATGCAGATATTACAGACAATGTCCCATTTATTTGCTAAGTTTAAAAGACATAGCAATTGGTGTAAATAGCCAGTCACACATAATGGCAAACATAAACCAAACTGTAGGCCAATCTCATGTCCACTGGGTGCTATGGCACTAAGAGATCCCCTTTCCTATTGTTCCAGTGGTGCTGTACCATGCAATTGAGACAGAAGGGGTACTTTCCTATTTTAATAGAGGAGAAAACTACAGGGAATATAGCTAGTGCCAGGAGACAGGTTCATAGGGTCCACTTTCCCTCCATTTGAGCCTTTCTGGTGCACAACTTGGTCCATTTTTACACTCAATACAGAGGGGGTAAGCTATGGGCCATCAAACATACATTATCATCATTTCATCAGTGCAGTTTTGCACAGTACACCTCCTGGGCGCACGGAGGATACTATACAGAACAGTACACCTTTCTGTGTTTGAGTAAGTAGATCGTTAACACAAATGCACCAAACATTACTAAACCAGAAGCACTACATTGTATCTCTATGCACCATATGAGGACATTGATGCTGGGACATTGTTAGGGCCATAAAGTATAAATGCACCTTGAACCATGTCTTCCTCAACCCATTAACCCCCTCACGTGCTTCCCTCTCCTCTCCTTCTCTCCTCTCCTCCAACTGTACCCAAGGCACTAGGGTTTAATGACTCCTCTCCTCTCCTTCTCTCCTCTCCTCCAACCCTACCCATTGCACTAGGGTTTAATGGCTCCGCTCCTCTCGGCTGAATGGAGCAAGGCACAGGCCAGCACACACACTGGGCTCTGCTGGAGAGAAAGCTGGAGGACTCTTGATGACCTGTTTCATTTTTATATCTTCCATAAATGACTCCGTTAACATCTCCATAAAGGCTCTACTAAAGGCATAGGATGTTCAGCGAAGGCAAGGCAACATCTGCTTCTGGAGATAGAGGTCAGCAAGGCTTTGGTTCCACTTCACAGGGGGTCTAGAGGTTCCGTGGACCCAACATCTGCTTCTGGAGATAGAGGTCAGGAAGGCTTTGGTTCCACTTCACAGGGGGTCTAGAGGTTCCGTGGACCCAACATCTGCTTCTGGAGATAGAGGTCAGCAAGGCTTTGGTTCCACTTCACAGGGGGTCTAGAGGTTCCGTGGACCCAACGTCTGTCTCTGGACTGACTGGGTGACATGGAGTGAAACTCTGAAGAAACTATATTTCATATGAAAATGGATGACATAAAATTGAACAGATGAAATGGAATTTAGTTGACTGGTATTCTCAAGTAAGAGCCCTACTGTGAGTGTGTGGAAGTCTCAAGCAGTGTGCTTCATGATGGAGCGAGTCAGTAAACATTATGGCAAGGATATTAGGCCATTTAGATATGGACGGAGATTGAAACCTCCATGAAGAGATGGAATGCTTTTCCATTTATTAGGAACAATATGAAGTCAATAATAATGCCATTATGGCATTCTTGCTCCAAAGTAGCATTTTATATAACTACATACAATCTCAAGATCGAAAGTATAAAAGGTAAAAGGATACTGTTGTAAAAAATACATGTTATAAGGAATGTTCGTAGAAAGAGGTCATAGAAGGACAAGGAGTACTGTAATTAGTTTGTACTGTAGAGATCAGATAAAAACACACTGTTCAAACAACTTTCTAGATCAGTCTCAGAGATCAAACGTAGACAACGGAAAACAAAGACCCAAAACACAAATAGATAGTGCATACATTACCTTTTTTCCCCCTCAACACTCCAAATAAATCATCCCTCAAACAGTTTTGACAATCGCCCCTGTGGGGGCTAGATAATATTATGGAAACGGGACTCCATCTAAGTAGCCCACTTCTTCACTCCTTTTCTCCCCAAACTGAGTGATCTAATTATTGCATGTTAAATGAGCATCTGGTAAATGGTGCGTATAATGATGCGCTTCCACTGAATTAAGTGCCTGCCTGTCCTGCTGCAGGGGCTAACACACAAATTGGCCTTCTCCTGTTCTATCCACCTCCTTCTCCCTCCTCCTTCCATCCCTCCTGCCATCAGTCTTGTTCTCCATCCCTGATGTGGGCAAAGGCAGGGTGGGTACCCTCTCAGAGGGAGAAGGAGACGCCCGGGGTCCTGTATGGATTAATGAAAGCAGGCCTCAAATAGGTTCGGTCCATAAACCACCACTGCTGGGGGCATTAAGAGGAAATAGCAACTTAATAATGAATCAAAGATAATGTGAAATTCAATTATAATTCAATTGTTATTTTAGTGCATACATGTAGGCTACATTGTAGTCAAGTTAGTCTAATTCAGTAAATGTAAGTATTTTGTTCTATTGTTTGAATGTTCAAATGTTCTCTCGTCTAAATAGGTACATGGGGGTCTGTCCGTAGGTCACAATGTGCTCTGGTTGGGTTTCTCTCCCTTTTTCAATACACCCTTGAAACCCTTTTCATGTTCGTTTTTTTTAGGTTTTTAGACTTTTGATATTCCCTCTCATACATAAACCAAAATACATTAAACAGTTATTTTCTACTGAGACTTTCTCCAAGTATTATTCTCTCTCTGTTGAGGGACTACTCACCTGGTCTTGGGTGACTTGCATCAGGCTACTGGTTTCAACACTGTATGTTGTCTAATGGCAAGACAGAACAGCAGCCTCTGTAAGACACGGGGCGGGGGCCTATGAATTTATGCAAACAACAGCTGGTGCACGATATCTAAGGAACTCTCAAAGTTTTGCTCACCTGAGTAGCTCATGATAAGCTGTAGACCATACTATCTACCTAGAGAGTTTTCATCTATATTTTTCGTAGATGTCTATATACCACCACAGAGCAAAGTAGGCACTAAAACCGCACTCAATGAGCTGTATTCCGCCATAAGCAAACAGGAAAATGCTCATCCAGAGGCGACGCTCCTGGTGACCTGTGACTTTAATGCAGGGAAACTTAAATCCGTTCTACAGAATTTCTATCAGCACGTTAAATGTGCAACCAGAGGGAAAAAAATTGTAGAACACATTTACTCCACACACAGAGACGAGTACAAAGCTATCCCTCGCCCTCCATTTGGTAAATCTGACCATAATTGTATCCTCCTGATTCCTTGCTTACAAGCAAAAATTGAAGCAGGAAGCACCAGTGACTTGGTCTATAAAAAAGTGGTCAGGTGAGGCAGATGCTAAACTACAGGACTGTTGTGCTAGCACAGACTGGAATATGTTCCTGGTTTTCTGACGGCATTGAGGAATACAACACATCAGTCACTGGCTTTATCAATGAGTGCATCGAGGATGTCATCCCCACAGTGACTGTACGTACATATTCCAACCAGAAGCCATGGATTACAGGATACATTTACACCGAGCTAAAGGGTAGAGCTGCCGCTTTCAAGGAGCGGGACTCTAACCCGGAAGCTTATAAGAAATCTATGCCCTCCGACGAACCATCAAACAGGCAAAGCGTCAATACAGGACAAAGACTGGATCGTTCTACACCGGCTCTGATGCTTGTCAGATGTGGCAGGGCTTGCAAACTATTACAGACTACAAAGGGAAGCACAACCGAGAGCTGCCCAGTGACACGAGCCTACCAGACGAGCTAAATAACTTCTATGCTCACTTCGAGGCAAGTAACACTAAAACATGCAATGAGAGCATCAGCTGGTCCGGATGAATGTGTGATCACGCTCTCCGCAGCCGATGTGAGTAAGACCATTAAACGTGTCAACATTCACAAGGCCGCTGGGGCAGACAGATTACCAGGACGTGTACTGCGAGCATGCGCTGACCAACTGGCAAGTGTCTTCACTGATATTTTCAACCTCTCCCTGTCTGAGTCTGTAATACCAACATGTTTCAAGCAGACCACCATAGTTCCTGTGCCCAAGCACTCACGTCTGTAGACATGAAATGCTTTGAAAGGCTGGTCATGGGTCACATCAACACTATTATCCCAGAAACCCTAGACCCACTCCAATTTGCATACCGCATCAATGATACAGATGATACAATCCCTAATGCACTCCACACTGCCCTTTCCCACCTGGACAAAATAAACACCTATGTGAGAATGCTATTCATTGACTACAGCTCAGCGTTCAACACCATAGTGCCCTCAAAGCTCATCACTAAGCTAAGGATCCTGGGACTAAATAACTCCCTCTGTAACTGGATCCTAGACTTCCTGACGGGACGCCCCCAGGTGGTAAGGGTAGGTAACAACACATCCGTCCCGCTGATCCTCAACATGGGGGCCCCTCAGGGGTGCGTGCTCAGTCCCCTCCTGTACTCCCTGTTCACGCACACGACTGCACGGCCAGGCACAACTACAACACCATCATTAAGTTTGCTGATGACACAACAGTTGTAGGCCTTATCACCAACAACGACGAGAAAGCCTATAGGAAGGAGGTTAGAGGACAACAACCTCTTCCTCAACGTGATCAAGACAAATGAGATGATTGTGGACTACAGGAAAAGGAGGACTGAGCATGCCCCCATTCTCATCGACGGGGCTGTAGTGGAGCCGGTTGAGAGCTTCAAGTTCCTTGGCGTCCACATCACCAACATGGTCCAAGTACACCAAGACAGTCGTGAAGAGGGCAGGACAAAACCTATTCCCCCTCAGGAGACTGAAAAGATTTGGCATGGGTCCTCAGATCCTCAAAAGGTTTTACAGCTGCATAATCGAGAGCATCCTGACGTGTTGCATCACTGCCTGGTATGGCAACTGCTTGGCCTCCGACCGCAAGGCACTACAGAGGGTAGTGAGTACGGCCCAGTACATCACCAGGGCCAAGATTCCTGCCATCCAGAACCTCTATACCAGGCGGTGTCAGAGGAAGGGCCTAAAAATTGTCAAAGACTCCAGCCACCCTAGTCATAGACTGTTCTCTCTGCTATCGCACAGCAAGTGGTTCCGGAGCTCCATGTCTAGGTCCAAGAGCCTTCTAAACAGCTTCTATCTCTAAGCCATAAGACTCCTGAACAGCTAATCAAATGGCTACCCAGACTAGTTGCACCCCCCTCCCCCTACGCTGCTGCTACTCTCAGTTATTATCTATGCATAGCCACTTTAATAACCCTACCTGCATGTACATAATTAACTCAATTACCTCGACACCGATGCCCCAGCACATTGACTCTGAACCGGTACCCCCCTGTATATAACCCCGCTATTGTTATTTACTGCTGCTCCTTAATTATTTGTATTTCTTATCTCTTACATTTTGTTTAGGTATTTTCTTAAACTGCATTGTTGCTTACAGGCTTGTAAGTAAGCATTTGATTTGAGTTACTCTAACAGTGTAAATATCAAGACTAGAATAGTCTGTCTCGCTGTAGTCGGACCTTTTCCTACATGATCTGCCGTTAGACTGTTGCCATTATTAGTCAGGCAGACTTACATGAAAGGTTACCCATCTACGCCTGTTTAAATGTCTGTAGACAGCTTCATTACAGGAGATGAGTCTACAATAAGAGGATTTATGAAAACGTCATCTTAGTGCAGATGTAGACATACAACACAGATGCACAACACACATACGTTCAGAGCCGCCTAGGGTGGCAGATTGACGAGGGAGGCATTATTTGAGCTAAACTGACCGAAACACACCTCCAACAACAGCACATAAAACCTCACATAATTCTGCCCAAAAACAATGACAATTTCTCTCAACCAGTGGCATATGGGATTTTTAGGTGAGCGCTAATGCCGCCCTGTAATAAGAAGTGCCCAGTTTGTCAAAGGCAGGGATCCTAAATATTTATCTTGTCCATTCCCAGCGCGCCTCTCCAGGGTGCTGTTGGAGAGACGCATCGCTGCGGCATCGACGTAGCAGATATACTGTAGGATATGGTAGAAAGAGTACGTGGCCTTTTCTGTAGCCTACAGGCTGGAGATAAAATGCATGACAGTGTGATGAGACGGAAACATTTTACATCATGCAGGATCGTGCATTCTCAGATCAAATAGCCTAACCTAAATGGTGCCCAATCAAATAAAAAAATGTGCTGACATGTTTAACAAACAACATATCTTAATAACAGGACAGGTCAAAGTGAAATGGACAATATGGAAGGGACAATCAGGCTACTCACAACTGCTGGCCAGGAGTTTCATCCCGTGGGCTAAATTGTCAAGTTTTAATCTGTACATTTTTGACAAGCTGATCATAGCAAAAAAGAAAATACTTCTGTTTAAACAGATTGCAAATGCGCTACGGGCGACTCCTGATAAAGTTGGGTAGGTGATATTCAGAGCTTAAATACCAAATTGATTAGTCAGAGAAATCAGGACGAATAAAGCCAATGCCTGTTTTATAACTGATGGGTTTACCGTATGGATGGACGTTCATAAAATTCCATTTCAGGCCGAAACAGTAGGCCACTCCCCAGGAAGCACGGACCAATGCCAACATCTTTTGGACGTCTTTTTTTTTGTCCTGTCCAGACCGGCCGTTTTACATACGGTAGGCCTACCACATAGATGAGGCTTCCTAAAATTCCATTTCAAATTAGGTCTTTTCAACTCATTCAGAACCCGAAAATGTACCTGATTTCAAAGTCTAGAAAACATGTATTTTCACCTTTCATTCAGAACCTAGACTTCAGACTCCAGACTTCAACGTCTGGAAAATACGTATTTTAGACGTCTTTTCAACGTAATTTTGCTTACTGGGACTATTCTAGTTTTGCTGGGGGAGACAATTTTTTCTCTTCGCCTAGGGCGGCAGAGCAGCCAGGACCAGCCCTGCATATGCTGTCTCCCCAACACAGGATACCATTCCACTAACATGAGCCCCTTCTCCCCAATTAAGGTACCACCAACCTCCTGTGCTCCCAAACACTAACGACAAGGGTTAACTTTTGTTATCGGTATAAGAGTGACCTTTCTAGTAACAATAGCTCTAACGGTAGAAAGAAATCTCAGCATCTGGCAATAATCAACATCTGGGGACCAAGAATGCTCCTAATATTAGAGTGGACCCATGCAATGTGATACTCAGAAATTGAGAAAGATATCTGCTGACACTACCATTAGGGGCAGCAGAGGACAGACAGTGTGAGAATCGTTACAGATATTTCTTTACTCACTGTAATACGCTTGGTGCTGTGGGGCTACAGTAACAGCTTTAGACCATTGAGGTTCTGATACTACAAGGGTGATTGGAGCTGACTGGTGATTGGAGCAGTGGTCATGGGTTTGGACAGCAGGGACCTCTGCTCATAGTTTGTCGTTACTTTGTGTCAATAGCAATTATTGGGCTATTCATAGTAGAATATGCCAGGGTAAAGATTGTGGAGGTGGGGGCAGACAGAGATGTTGACTAGAGGTGACTGGTGAGGGAGAATCCCCCCCCCACCCATCTCCCAGCCCTGCCCTGCTCCACTCAACCACCAACCACCTCACCTTGGTCCATGGGATTAATGACGGAGATGTAGGGGGAGTGCGTATGCTTACCGTCTCATTAATGGACACATCATGTCACAGACTCAAATTACACGTAATTAACTCTGCAAGATTAGAGGATAACAGATGTCTAGTGTGTGTCTAGTGTGTGTCTAGTGTGTGTCTGCCATCTTTCTACTCAGGTCTCTTATCAGTACATTCATTCACTGTCAATTGTATGAATGACCATGTGCATATGCATGTATTGACCAAGCCCAGCAGTGTGAGAAGATCACAGCTACATACAGTACGTATATCAATGACAACACCAAGCATGTACTGTTAGCTCCACTACCAGACCTTTAGCATGTATTTATAATCACATAATTGAACGTAATGTAATATACTATAATCAAACCAACCAAGGCGGTCTCTGTCTCTGTCTCTCTCTCTCTCTATTCAGCGGCTTCATCTTCGGAAGAGAGAGAAACTAATCAGCCAGACTTATTTTGTAACAAAAGCGAGTACAGGATGACTGACTGAGGCTGAGTTGTGTGGCGGCCCGGACCCTCTCCTGGTCTGCCTGTGCCAGGCCTGTGGTATTGTGGCGGGCTTGTGTGTGAGTGTGTGTGTGTATGTGTGTGTGTGTGTGCCAGTGGCGGTTTGGCCTGGGAGCTAGTGGGACTGAGGAGAGGAGGAGCAGCAGACTGGAGCTGTACAGTTCAGTGCCTCTGCATGCTGAGGACAGCTGACACACGCTGGTATTAAGACAGACTCATCAACCGTCCAACGGTACAGAAAGCCTTTTGGACAGCAGAGGAGATGAGGAGGGAAGGAGAGGGAGATCCAAAAAACTGCCTGGCCCCACTGGATACCTCACCTGTCCCTATAAAATGTAGCCAACTTTCCTCCCGCCCACACATGCACGAACGCACACACACGTACGCATGCGTGCACACACCCGCAGACACACACAGACAAGCACGCACAGACAAGCACGCACACAAGCACGCACACAAGCACACACACACACACACACACACACACACACACACACACACACACACACACACACACACACACACACACACACACACACACACACACACACACACACACCACCACCACTGCACAGGCGTGGCACAAGGAGAGCAGGAGAAGGTCCGGGCCATATTGGGGTAAGCCACTCAATAACTACCTTTGCTTGCAGTTAGGTCAGTAGGTCCATGTTTTTGCATGCGGTGGAATAGTGCACTGGCCGTGTGTCTTGACCACATGTGCTGACCACATGTAATGACCATGTGTGTTGACCTGGAGTGCTGGCTGCATGTGGTTTGCAGGGTGTGGTGCCACCATCGACTGTATCAGGAGACAGCAGGGCTGACAGCTTGGGTTGGTGCTACCCTACATGGGCGCCATCCTGCCTTGAGCTCTACAGATGCCACCTCACTAGTGGGTACGGACAATGTGGCACGAAAGGTGCAAGATTTCAGGATCAAAATGTTCCATCTATTGTACTGGTGTGATTGCATTAGTAATTCAGTCGTTTAGTGAAATAATAAAATTCAGTTGAAAACCCCATGTCATCAGTAAAAACGAGTAAAGCTTGTATGTAAACTTTCAGTTCTGGTGCGCCTCTCAGTCAAGACCTTCAAGACACAGACCTCTGTCCTACCACACCATACCGGTCATTGTTGAATGTCAACCGACAAGTTTGTCTCTCCACAGATAAAGCGGCAGTCTCACAAAAGCCCGGTGCGATCCATTTCTAACAGGCTGATAGACAGAGCACATTATCACAGCTGCGGTAGTCCACAGGGTAATGTGGAAGCAGGGGAAAAAAATCGGTATCACACAGCTGAAGGTCGTTGAGACTTGCTGAATTCACAACATCATACCATCAAACACAACAAACAAGTCCGACATGGATTTCATTCCTTTCTTTCTCCCTCCTTTCTCTTTTGTTCTCTCCTCTCTTCTCCTGGGAGTCTGCAGAGAGAGTTGTTGGAAATGGTGCCTTAGCTGTGAAGGTCATCTTTGATGGCTTCCCTTGGTTCTACCTGCACTAAACTGGCAAACAGGAAATCCATCACCTGGCATCGCCATGGTAATAGACTCATTTTTTTTCTGGCTGCTGCTGGTTGTCAGGGAGACCCACAAGGGACACAGGTGTGGTGAATAATTGACCCGGAGCCAGAGGGAACGTGGAGGTCATAAGGGGCAATGACGACGAGAACACTCCTCAGACTAGTCTAGCCACACTGCTTCAAACTACTTGGAGGCTCAGACGTATTGTGCTGTACGGGAGGAGGGGCAGTGAGAAGGGCAGTGAGAGTCAGACAGAGAAAGATCAAGACAGTAGAAATGGAGAGAGTAAAACAGAGCGCACAAAGGAGAGGTAGAGAAAAATCTAGAGAGAGAGAGGATTTGAGGAATGGGGGGAGGTGAGGATGACGTTGTTTTAACGCCAAGGCCTGACTGGGGAGGGACGTCACAAAGCCACCTTGACTGAATAATGACACTGACAGTGAGACTATAGACGGCAGAGATCAGAGAACTGTTTTGAATATTGTTTATCCAACAAACACGACCTGGAAAATCTTTCTCACAGTGAGACACTTTGTGACTGAGTTAAGCATGCCATTCAATACGATAAGTAGGCACAGAGAATTTGTTTCTGGCTAGGATGTCCTAAATATTGTCCAGTATGACTCAACCAAATCATACATCTCCATATGTGTAAGTCCTCAACACGTTCTATTCAATGTGTCCAAAATGTCTAACGGAAGGCTGGCGTGAGTCAACCTGAGAAATAAACATATATTTAATACCTTCCCATGACAGACCCCCCCAAAAAATGCTGAGAAAGCATTTCGATGTCAACAGCTATGTCACTACCATCTTAACCGAATCCACAGTGAAAAACGCAGGTCAATGGAGGTTACTAATACAGTAGGAAGGGAACATTACAGGAACGGGTTTTTCTATGTCGGCTGTAGCCTATAGTCTGCTTTTGTCCTGCAGCAGTGCCGCCCACAGGGCACAGGGTCCTTGCATCTCCACATGTCTGTGAGCTCCCAGCCCTGGCACACATAATGTGGATGGCACATACCCATAAGGAGGCTGGCATGCTCTCTAAAATGGCTGCCAGGGCCTCGGTGCCCCCCTTCTGTTCATGTGCCGTACAATACTGTCTATTTCATTTTTTTACTCCTCGCTTGAGGAGATATTTTCCATTGTTCATTTGAACACTTAAACATGAAGTCATGTAAAGCAGGCAGTGTATAGACAAGTGAACATGTTGGCACCTACATTAGCTATGCAAGGTGGTTGTAATCCAACACCTCCAAGGCAGACGCTTCCTTCAGTAAATCTGAGCATCGGGAGTGTCTATGTGTTGGCATGCTGCTATTGTGTAAGACTTTCAGATCTTTTGTCGTCAAGGTTTTTTGTCGACCTATTTCCTTATCTAAGGCAGAGCAGCCACCTCCACATTTACATTCCTGCCAGCCCCTCTTACAACAGGTGGAATGATTCAATGTGCACTTCAGCTGAGCCATGATTTAATTCCTCTATAAAGAGGGGCGGTTGAAAAGTATAAGCCACGCAGCGATGATGAGAGTAACTCTAATAACGACTTGTGTTTTTTTAAACGGCCCCTCTTGATTTAAGACAATATGGAGTGTTATTTATCAAGATTGCAACACAGCTTAGAGCCAACCGTGTTGTTGATATTAATCAGTCTGAAATTGGAATTAAAAAAAAAAAAACTCTCGCCAGTTGATCTACAACGCCTTTCTCTGCTACGCCCTAAGGCACACGTACACATGCAGTATCTGTATAGAGTACATATACAGCATGTGTTGTGTATCTTAATGACTGTTAATCAAAAATGTTCATCCATACTCCTTAGTAGCCAGTACCTTGGCAGCATCTGCACAGCTGTAATGTGACACACACTGTCAGCTCATGGTGTTTTTATTTTATTTTTTACCTTTATTTAACTAGGCAAGTCAGTTAAGAACAAATTTGTGTTTTCAATGATAGCCTGGTTCAGGGGCTGAACGACAGATTTTTACCATGTCAGCTCACGGATTGGATCTATGCAATCTTTTGGTTACAAGTCCAACGCTCTAACCACTAGGCTACCTGCCGCTCCATTGCTTGTGTGTATCTGACAAGGAGGCCCTACACTGAGAGTGTGTATGAAGACCATTCCATGCAAATGTGTCTCTTGGAGACACCAGCTGTAGTGCCTGATGCTGCCTCCTCAAACTGGGCTAAGCACACGCAGACACAGCCTCTCACACAGCCTCTCTCACAGAGACAGACAGTGGAGATGGTCTCTAAGACGATGGGCCCGGTCTCATGTCTGTCTCTGCATGGCCACATATCTCACACGGGACACAGGAATCTGACACGTGGTAAACTGGTCTGATGCTGAATGAGGGTTTATCAGGTTTGGCAACAAAGCCGATTAGTGGATTCCACCCCAGTCTGGTAGAACAGAGAGAGGCTGGTTGTCGTAGGCCAGCTCCCATAGGAAGCCACTTGCCGGCTGCTGTATACAGCTCTGTTTGTGAAGGAATGGGAACATGTGAAGAAACAGAGAGAGAGAGAGAGATGAGTGAAGGATGCGGGTGAATAATGGCTATTCAAATAGATGAGTAATTGTTGGTGCTTACAAATGTATTTTCATTGAATGTCCTGTACTCTTGATTTAAACACTCTGGGAATAAATGCCTGTTAAAATAGCATAAAGGCCCTTCTGAGTGGATAGATGACAGGTACACTACTTCTACATCAATGATATGCAAAAAGTAGGCCCATGTATAAAAATCATACTGTATATTCTTCAGAGTTATCAGCCTTCACAAGCGTTTTCTAGATATTCGGAGGAATTCATAGCTCATTTGAATGTAGACCACACAGTCACTCACTCTGATTTTCAACGGTCGCCACAGCACCCTCGCAAAACTAAACATAGCGGACCTGGAAACGGTACAATTCATTATTGAACTTTGTGAAATTGAGTTAATAAAATATTGTCATAAAATGCACATTGATTATGGATCTTGCTGCAGTTGTGACAGAAATGAGCACAAGTTCTTTTTTCAAAGTTGGTTTCTCAAATATTTTTATTTTATTTTTTAATTTACCGTTATTTTACCAGGTAAGTTGACTGAGAACACATTCTCATTTACAGCAACGACCTGGGGAATAGTTACAGGGGAGAGGAAGGGGATGAATGAGCCAATTGTAAGCTGGGGATGATTAGGTGGCCATGATGGTTTGAGGGCCAGATTGGGAATT
The DNA here is from genome assembly GCF_018296145.1 of Oncorhynchus tshawytscha. Lineage (NCBI taxonomy): Eukaryota > Metazoa > Chordata > Actinopteri > Salmoniformes > Salmonidae > Oncorhynchus > Oncorhynchus tshawytscha. Next base: position 11,660,195 of record NC_056448.1, read on the forward strand.
TAGCCAGGACACCAGGGTTAACACCCCTACTCTTACGATAAGTGCCATGGGATCTTAAATGACCTCAGAGAGTCAGGACGCCCGTTTAATGTCCCATCCAAAAGACGGCACCCTACACAGAGCAGTGTCCCCAATCACTGCCCTGGGGCATTGGAATATTTTTTAGACCAGAGGAAAGAGTGCCTCCTACTGGCCCTATGTAGGTGTTACTGGCCACCCTCTGGTCTGAATGAATTGAAAGTTCACTCTTTGATGTTTCTTTTATGTTTTCCTATCCTGTCCATTGGCAGGGAAACCTTTTTGTTAGCAGCTAGAGCCTTACTCTGTGTCACACTATCATGAAAAGAGATAGGGATACGGAAAAGATCAAAGATAATAATTGATCAGAAAGATGTAAGGCAATGAGTATATGGGATGTGAGACTTTATACAGGAAGTCTGATTTCTCAGGACGTCACACCCTTATTTGTTTCACCTGTCTTGTGCTTGTCTCCAACCCCTTCTAGGTGTCTCCTATTTTCCCCATTATCCCCTGTGTATTTATACCTGCATTTTCTGCCTGTCTGTTGCCAGTTGGTCTTGTTCCGTCATATTGTCCCAGTGTGTTTTCCATGTGTTTTCAGTTCTCAAGTTGTTGTTTTCTAGTCTTCCCGGCTCCGCCCCTGAGCCTGCCGTTCTGTCCCTTGTTGACTCTGCCTTGGACTGCGAACCTCTGCTTGACCCTCGACCTGTCCTTTTGCCTGCCCCTTTGTCATAATACATATTCTGAGAAGCGAACCATCCGCCTGTGTCTGCATCTGGGTCATATCCTGAGATACAGGATCACTTTCATCCCCAGAGATCAAATCAAAGTTGATTGGTCTTGTAGACAGTTTAGCAGGTGTTAGAGGTGCAACAAAATGCTTATGTTACTAGTTCCTAACAATTCCGTTAAATGTCATTCAAAAAGCCAAAGCCAAGAAATCAAGAACGGCAGGACACATCCAAATAATCACTGTAACAGTATCAAGTCGAAAGTTTACATACACCTTAGCCAAGTACATTTAAACTCAGTTTTCAAATTCCTGACATTTAGTCCTAGTAAAAATTCCCTGTCTTAGATCAGTTAGGATCACCAATTTATTTTAAGAATGTGAAATGTCAGAATAATAGTAGAGAGAATGATTTATTTCAGCTTTTATTTCTTTCATCACATTCCCAGTGGGTCAGAAGTTTAATATTCTGGCCCATTCAGCCTGACAGAGCTGGTGTAACTGAGTCAGGTTTGTAGGCCTCCTTGCTCGCACACGCCTTTTCAGTTCTGCCCACAAATTTTCTATAGGATTGAGGTCAGGGCTTTGTGATGGCAACTCCAATACCTTAACTTTGTTGTCCTTAAGCCATTTTGCCTCAACTTTGGAAGTATGCTTGGGGTAATTGTCCATTTGGAAGACCCATTTGCGACCAAGCTTTAACTTCCTGACTGATGTCTTGAGATGTTGCTTCAATGTATCCACATAATTTTCCATCCTCATGATGCGTATTTTGTGAAGTGCACTAGTCCCTCCTGCAGCAATGCACCCCCACAACATGATGCTGCCACTCCCGTGCTTCACGGTTGGGATGGTGTTCTTCGGCTTGCAAGCCTCTCCCTTTTTCCTCCAAACATAACGATGGTCATTATGGCCAAACAGTTCTATTTTTGTTTCATCAGACCAGAGGAAATTTCTCCAAAAAGTACGATATTTGTCCCCATGTGCAGCTGCAAACCATAGTCTGGCTTTTTATGGCGGTTTTGGAGCAGTGGCTTCTTCCTTGCTGAGCAGTCTTTCAGGTTATGTCGATATAGGACTCGTTTTACTGTGGGTATAGAGACTTTTGTACCTGTTTCCTACAGCATGTTAACAAGGTCCTTTGCTGTTGTTCTGGGATTGATTTGCACTTTTCGCACCAAAGTATGTTCATCTCTAGGAGACAGAATGCGTCTCCTTCCTGAGTGGTATGACGGCTGCCTGGTCCCATGGTGTTTATACTTGCGTTCTATTGTTTGTACAGATGAACGTGGTACCTTCAGGAGTTTGGAAATTGATCCCAAGGATGAACCAGACTTGTGGGAGTCTACAAATATTTTTTTGAGGTCTTGGCTGATTTTTTTTGATTTTGCCATGATGTTAATTAAAGAGGCACTGAGTTTGAAGGTAGGCCTTGAAATACATCCACAGGTACACCTCCAATTGACTCAAATGATGTCAATTAGCCTATCAGAAGCTTCTAAAACCATGGCATAATTTTCTGGAATTTTCCAAGCTGTTTAAAGGGACAGTCAACATCGTGTATGTAAACATCTGGCCCACTGGAATACAGTGAATTATAAGTGAAATAATCTGTCTGTAAACAATTTTTGGAAAAATGACTTGTGTCATGCACAAAGTAGATGTCCTAACCGACATACCAAAACTATAGTTTGTTAACAAGACATTTGTGGGGTGGTTGAAAAACGAGTTTTAATGAGTCCGTATATTTATTTATATACTGGATTCTTGACATAGCTCACTTTAATATATTTACTGTTGTACATATCATTCTTAGTTTATCTTGTGTAAATTCACCCTGCGTACATACAGTTGAAGTCAGAAGTCTACATATCCTGTTTATACACTCCAACATAAGTGTAACTAAAACACAATCTACAGTAGTAGAAATATTATTATATTATACACCCTTGTGAAACGGGAAGTGTGTGTGTGTGTGTGCGCATTACCTGTTAGATGGCCAGAGATGGCTGTCTGATGGCCTGGTAATAGAATCTATTCAACTGTCTGATGGTTTGGTAATAGAAGCTGTTTTTAGGTCTCTTGGTCTTGGCTTTGATGCAGCTGTACAGTTTCCATCTGTCAGACAGCAGCCTAGTGAACAGTCTGTGGATCTGGTGACAGGTCCTTGATTATCTCCTTGTTCTTCCTTTGACACTTGGTGCCGTCGATGTCCTGGAGGGCTGGTAGCGTGGCCCCGACGATGCATTGGACTGACCGCACCACCCTCTGAAGAGCCATGTGGTTGAGGGTGGAGCAGTTGCCATACCAGGCGGTGATGCAGCCCGACAGAATGCTCTCAATGGTGCATCTGTAGAAGCTCAATGAGAGCATTTCAGATCCTCAGTGATGTGTACACTGAGGAACTTGAAGCTTTTGACCCTATGCAGATCAAATTAATGACGGACTCGCTATCCACTACTCACAGTAGCTGATATTATATATATAGCACCAGTCAAAAGTTTGGACACACCTACTCATTCAAGGGTTTTTCTTTATTTAGACTATTTTTTACATTGTAGAAAAATGACATGAAAAAATACATATGGAATCATGTAGTAAGCAAAAAAGTGTTGAACAAATCAAAACATATTTTATATTTGAGATTCTTCAATGTAGCCACCCTTTGCCTTGATGACAGCTTTGCACACTCTTGGCATTCTCTCAACCAGCTTCATGATGTCGTCACCTGGAATGCATTTCAATTAACAGGTGTGCCTTGTTAAAAGTTCATTTGTGGAATTTCTTTCCTTCTTAATGCATTTGAGCCAGTCAGTTGTGTTGTGACCTGAAGGTCTGTCAATACAGAAAATGTCAAAAACTTTTAACGTTTCTTCATGTGCAGTCACAAAAACCATTAATAAGCGCTGTGATGAAACTGTCTCTCATGAGGACCGCCACAGGAAAGGAAGACACAGAGTTGCCTCTGCTGCAGAGGATAACTGCACCACAGATTGCAGCCCAAATACATCCTTCACAGAGTTCAAATACAGACACATCTCAACATCAACTGTTCAGAGGAGCCTGTGTGAATCAGGCCTTCATGGTCAATTTGCTGCAAATAAACCATTGCTAAAGGACACCAATAATCAGAAGAGACTTGCTTGGGCCAAGAAACACGAGCAATGGACATTAGATCGCTGGAAATCTGTCCTTTGGTCTGATGAGTCCAAATTTGAGATTTTTGGATCCAACTGCCATGTCTTTGTGAGACGCAGAGTAGGTGAACGGATGATCTCTGTATGTGTGGTTCCCACCGTGAAGCATGGAGGAGGTGGTGTGATGGTGTGGGGGAGCTTTGCTGGTGACACTTTTGGTGATTTATTTAGATTTCAAGATTTCAAAGGCCCTCTTAACCAGCATGGCTACCACAGCATTCTGCAGCGATACGCCATGCCATCTGTGGGACTATCATTTGTTTTTCAACAGTACAACTGTAAGTAAGACTTCGATGTAAAATCATGTTCAGTTTTTGTATAGTACTATATGTATGCCCACGTTGGGCGCTATTTTGGCTCCTGTGTGGCGCAGCGTTCTCAGAGGCATTACTAAAGACCCTGGTTCGATTCCAGTCTACATCACAGCCGGCCGTGATTGGGAGTCCCATAGGGCGGCGCACAATTGGCCCAGCGTCGTCCGGGTTAGGGTTTGGCTGTGGTAGGCCGTCACTGTAAATAAGAATTTGTTCTTAACTGACTTGTCTAGTTAAATAAATAAAATAAAAATGCAACGTTTGTTCAACCATTTGATTTCCATCAAACGTGGGCTATTTCTTCAAGGTAATCTACCATTACATTAGGTTTGTCCTCTGTTTTTTCTTTTTAACTGTAATTGAACAACTTGCATCTTTGTCTTTTATTTTTGCTGAAAACAAAAATGTGTCAGACTGCATGGGCCGTGAGTCTCTGTAACGGAATGGGCTTATCTCAGTGTGACTCAAAGAAAAACAGTCCTCTCTGCATGAGCAGCCCAGACACAACAACCACGTCAGGGTGCTGGGCGGACCACATATGCATGCTGGGAAAAGGAAATTAGGTCCCTGTGTAGAAGCTGTGCTGAAACCACAGGTACAGAAATGGATAGAACAGATATTGCTTTCCTTGTCTTATTGCTGTTTCATCTCTGCAGCAAAATTACATTGACATATCATTGGTATTTAGCTACATGCAATCTACAATATTTAACACAGTACAGACAGTCTGTGTGTGTCTGCCTGGGAGATTAGCCCTGATAATGGCAGAGATCATTTTCTGACTGCACACAGCTGTATTCCCATCTGCCTGCTCTCACCCCAGAGAAGGGCCTTAATTGATAAGCACAATAAACACATTAACGATTCACACGGCTATGGAAGCTCATCTACATACAAAAGGAAAACGAATAGTGGTTCCTTCACCCACTGGGCACAAACTGGTTGAATCAACATTGGTTCAACATAATGTGTCCACATATTGTGACGTGGAATCTACATGGAAAATACATCAAATCAAATCATGTTGGTAACATACACATGTTTAGCAGATGTTATATCGGGTGTGGCTAAATGCTTGTGTTTCTAGCTCCAACAGTGCAGTAATGTCTCACAATTCACAAAAATACACACAATGCAAACAAACCTAAAGTAAAATAATGGAATTAAAGAAAATATAAATATTAGGATGAGCAATGTCGGAGTGGAATAGACTAAAATACAGTAGAATAGAATACAGTATAAACATATGAGATGAGTAAAGCAAAGATATGTAAACATTATTCAAGTGAGTAGTGTTCCATTATGAAAGTGGCCAGTGATTTCAAGTCTATGTATATGGGGCAGCAGCCTCTAAGGTGCAGGGTTACATAACTGGGTGGAAGCCACCTACTGATGGCTATTTAACAGTCTGATGGCCTTGAGATAGAAGCTGTTTTTCAGTCTCTCGGTCCCAGCTTTGAACGTACTGACCTCAGCTTCTGGATGCGGGGTGAAGAGGCGGTGGCTCGGTGATGATCTTTTTGGCCTTCCTGTGACATCGGGTGCTGTAGGTGTCCTGGAGGGCAGGTAGTTTGCCCCCGATGATGCGCTTGGCAGACCGCACCACCCTCTGGAAAGCCCTGTGGTTGCGGGCGCTGCAGTTGCCGTACCAGGTGGTGATACAGCCCGACAGGATACTCTCAATTGTGCATCTGTAAAGGTTTGTGAGGGTTTTAGGTGCCAAGCCAAATTTATTCCGCCTCCTGAGGTTGAACAGGTGCGGTTGCGCCTTCTTCACCACACGGTCTGTGTGGGTGAACCATTTCAGATCATCAGTGATGTGCACACCACATTTTCCCACCAGCTCCACTGCGGTCCCGTCGGTGTGTTTCCTGAAGTCCACGATCAGCTCCTTTGTTTTGTCGACATTGAGTGACAGGTTATTTTCCTGGAACCACACATCCAGGGCCCTCACCTCCTCCCTGTAGGCGGTCTCGTCATTGTTGGTAATCAGGCCTACTACTGTTGTGTTGTCTGCAAACTTGATGATTGAGTTGGAGGCGTGCGTGGCCACGCAGTCATGATTGAACAGGGAGTACAGGAAGGGGCTGAGCACACACCCTTGTGGGGCCCCTGTGTTGAGCATCAGTGAAGTGGAGGTGTTGTTTCCTACGTGGGGGCTGCACATTAGGAAGTCCAGTGCCCAGCTGCACAAAGCTTAATGATGAGCTTGGAGTGTACTAAGTTGTTGAATGCTGAGCTATGGTCAATTAAGAGCATTCTTACATAGGTATTCCTCTTGTCCAGATGGGATAGGGCAGTGTGCATTGCGATATCGATTGCATCGCCTGTGGATCTATTGGGGCAAATTGAAGTGGGTCTAGGGTGTCAGATAAGGTAGAGGTGATATGATCCTTAACTAGCCTCTCAAAGCACTCCATGATGACAGAAGTGAGTGCTACGGGGCGATAGTCATTTAGTTCAGTTACCTTTGCTTCTGTGGTAAAGGAGCAATGGTGGATTTGAGAAAGTAAAGGTAAAATGTTGTTTTGGGGGTAAAATTTCAACCACAGTATTATGTCATCATGTTAACCAATTTTCAACATAGTCTAATCTTGTACAAAATATGTTGAATTTTTCCTTTGAAACAATGTCAGATCTTCAATGTTATAGCCACTATTTGAAGAAGAAAAAACTATAGGCTGGGCAGCACCTCCTACTGGAAAGTAAAGTTAATCTATCCATTTGACCTCTCATCCAGGATTTTAACCAAGCCCTGTTTATCTTTGATATGTGTCTTCTGACCACTACTAATGTGCTGTCGTGAGAAGGATTGTTGAGAGATCTCTTAATAACTAAATAGATTCACTGCTGCTATTGAAGTCATTCCAACGGGTAAGTTTAACAGAGCAAATGAAATGTAACCATACTTTATAAATTACAGTGGTGGAAAAAGTACTCAATTGTCATACTTGAGTAAAAGTATAGATACCTTAATAGAAAGTTACTCAAGTAAAAGTGAAAGTCACCCAGTAAAATAGTACTTGAGTAAAAGTCTAAAAGTATATGGTTTTAAATATACTACAGTATCAAAAGTACATGTAATTGCTAAAATATACTTAAGAACCAAAAGTAGAAGTAAAAGTATAAATAATTTCAAATGGATTATATTAAGCAAAGCAAAAGGCACCCTTTTCTTGTTTTTAAAATGTACGAATAGCCAGGGCCACACTCCAACACTCAGACATGACTTACAAAAGATGCATGTGTGTTTAGTGAGTCCGCCAGACCATAGGCAGTAGGGATGACCACGTGAATTTGACAATTTTCCTGTCCTGCTAAGCATTCAACTTGTAGCGAGTACTTCGGGTTGTCAAGAAAAATGTATGGAGTAAAAAGTACAATATTTTCTTTAGGAATGTAGTGAAGCAAAAGTTGTCAAAAATATAAATAGTAAAGTACAGATACCCCCCCAAAAAATACTTAAGTAGTACTTTAAACTATTTTTACCTCAGTACTTTACACCACTGATAAATTATAAATCATCAATGATGATATTTAGGCCTACATAGCATTTGCAAAGTAATCAAGAGCTATTCAACCCAGTATTCAACTGAAAATGCATACACTTTGTATAGAAAACATTAAGAACACCTGCTCTTTCCATGACATAGACTGACCAGGTGAATCCAGGTAAAAGCTATAATCTATTATTTATGTCAAGGTGCAACTCAATGTAGGGAATGTGTTCCTAATGTTTGTTATAGACAGTGTATAGGCCTAGGGCTACAAGCTTTGGTGGATTTCAAATGTAATCTTGATAATTAATATGTTCAATTCATGTCTCCATCTCAACCAAAAAACTAAGTGAAAGAATAGTACTGAATCAAATCAAGTCAAAAATAAAACCACTTTAAATAACGTTTTCATTTAGTCCTAATCTTTAACTTAGATTTTTGGTTGAGATGGAGAAGTGAATCCAACATATCAATTATTCATTTGTAGACAAACTAAGTCAGTGGTAGAAAAGACACGTCTCCTTCAAATGTTGATATTTGGTTGTGTTGACAACCAAACACAATTCAATACCACTGTTGCAATACAGTAAATAGCCTATTAACTTGTTAACAAGTTAACAAATTATATGTCTGCCACGATCGTCGTATGGAGTAGACCAAAGCGCAGCGTGGTGTGAATACATCATTTTAATGATAGACGAAAAAACACGAAGGACACTAAACAAACAAAATAACAAGACGACCGTGACCGCTATCAATACTGAGTGCAAACATGCAACATCACATAGACAATAACCCACGAAATACCCACGGAAGATGGCTGCCTAAATATGGTTCCCAATCAGAGACAACGATAAACAGCTGACTATAATTGAGGACCAATCTAGGCAACCATAGACATACATAAACACATAGATGGTAAACAACCCCATAAACCTATAAAACCCCTAGACAGTTCAAAAACACATACATCACCCATGTCACACCCTGACCTAACCAAAATATATGAAGAAAACAAAGAATACTCAGGTCAGGGCGTGACAATGTCCAACTAAACCAAAAATACAAGTAAAATAATTGGATCAAGCCAGTGGCTCAGATAAAACTTATAATAGTAATAATAATTTATTCAAATTGTATAGCTCTCTTCATAACATAAACAAATCTCAAAGCGCTGTACTGCAACAACAACAACAAAAACAAGCAAATTAAAACTCATAATCATGAGACTGAAGGTTGAGAAAGTTCATGGCTTCAATAAGGTCAGCGGAGGCAGGATGCAACTACCCAAACATTAGATACATCACCTTTAAATGTTGATATTTGGTTGCTTTGTTTACCAAACACAATTCAATATTACCTTTGTAATACCGTAAACAGCCTAAAGTTAAGGCTATCTTACAAACTAATGTAACATTCAACCTTAAAATGAGTAACACATCCATGGCCACATTTTGAGGTTACTGTAACTATAAATGTCTTCTTATGTAATCATAGAAGGCGTGTATGTTCAAGATAGAAAAGGTCCCAGGTCTGTGGAGATCTTCACAATTGCTATAATAATCTGTGCAGAATCTTGAACAGCATTGATCACTTGCACCATGTACTTTTTAAATGTAATTAGACGAAGCACAGTGATAACACAGGAAGTTGCTGTATACAAAATATCTGACATTGTTCCCATTTGATCTTTGTTGTGCTTTTAGATGGTTGAAAGCACAGCGATAACATCTTTTTAAGTGGGTGAATAAAGGAGGAAATCTCACTGATCAACATCTCAACCGAATAATACCCACATTTCCATGTTGAAATGACGTTGTGTGCCCCTGTGGATTTCTCCCGAAGCGGTGTGGTTGTATTGTTCGATATTTACGTTTGACATAAGGCTCCTCACATTCATTTGAAAATGACTGCCCTCTCTTACCATGAACGTAATTACATCCTCACCTATCCATGTTCGTAGGGAGCCGAGAACGATGGTGGGTCTACACATAAATGTCATGTTTAGAAAAGAACCACGGTGTCATCCGCTAACAGGAAACTAGCATGAACTGGCATTTACAATGTGTTTTCTGTGTAATTAAGAATTTTCAATGTATGAAGGTGTTATGAGAGCAGCTATGCTGGGCTGATTCTGAGGGGTTGGGTTAAATGAGGAAGACACATTTCAGTTGAAGGCATTCTGTACAACTGACTAGGTATCCCCCTTTCCCTTTCCCATATCAAATGGATCCCCTTGTATGTTGGTGGTCCATTGCACTTCTCATTATCTGGATTAAAACTGGTCCCTTGTCATCTCTGGGGGGTTTTTCCATCAAAACTAGGACATTGTCATATATTTTATGCATTGTTCATCACCCCACCATGTAAGCATCTGCCATTTCTGTTACCAAGGCTACAGTGTTGGAGAGTGCAGCCTTAACGAACACCCCCATCTGCTGTACTATACGAGGTCCATAGCTCCTGCCCACCCACCACACGGAACACACTTCCCCGAAAACTTCCTCTGCCAACAAGCAGTTCATTAGCCAATCTTGCAAGCATCAGTTCAAACTTTCCTCGGTTGCTTTGCATATTGTATCAGCAGCATGTCATAAATCATTGTCTTTCTCTCACTCCGGGAGAAGCCAGGTGTGATCTCTGTCAGAATAGATTGGAAACCCTCAACCATACTCATCATTTTGGAAAGGTTAAGAATCACATCGTCATACAGAGATCGAAGCGGCCTACAACTACAGCTAAATTGTTTCGTTTAACGGGCTTATGCCATGAAAACTATTCATTCCATTCACTCATCAAATCAAATCAAAATGTATTTGTCCCACGCTTCGCAAAACAACATGTGTAGGCTAACAGTGGAATGCTTACTGACAGGCCCTTCCCAACATTGCAGAGAGAGAGAAAATGGAGGAATAATAGAAAAGTAAAAAACATAATAATAAAAGTAATAGTAAATACACAATGTGTAACGATAACTTTGCTATATACACGGGGTACCAGTAGTGAGTTGATGTGCAGGGGTGTGAGGTAATTGAGGTAGATATTTACACACAGTACCAGGCAACACCATAGATAATAAACAGTAGCAGCAGCGTATGTGATGAGTCAAAAACAGCTAGTGCAAAAAGGGTCAATGCAGACAGTCCGGCTAGCTATTTGGTTAACTAATTAACTAACCATTTAGTAGTGTTATTGCTTGGGGGTAGCAGCTGTTCAGGGTCCTATTGGTTCCAGACTTGGTGCTTTGGTACCGCTTGCCGTGCGGTAGCAGAGAGAACAGTCTATGACTTAGGTGGTTGGAGTCTTTTATACAATGGTTGATTATTATGGTTGAATATTATGTTACAGGCCTACTTCTGTCAAAGTCCATATTGATGTGTGTGCCTAACGTTATGCTCCCAATGACTCCTATGTATGACGACCATACAGTCATAGCTTTTATGCCATTAACTCCGTTGGGTTCTTCTTAACCCACACTGCCTGGTCTATGTACACAGCCATCCCATCGTGTTTCTGGCCACAGGATGTTTACTGTGACTGGGCCAGAGCAGCTATGTGAAATCTCTAGCAACACACCCCCAGGGAAGAATGTGGGGACAGCTATGTCCCATGTGTACGTGCGTACGTGTGCTAAGGGGGAGGGTGTATGAGATTCTGGCAGATTGGTAAATTGTTTATTGGTCTGTGTTGGATGAAACGTTTCTGTTTATCTTTTTTTATTTGGACCAAAAACCTCACTAAATTCTTTTGGAAATGTCATCTTGGTTTCTCTCTCTCTAAAATCCAGACTCTTTTCTAAGTGTAACCACAACCTTCATTTTATGTTTGTCAGTTAACAAAGACATGGGGTTAGAGACAGGTGGGGTTTTCAAGCTCTACTAATCATGATAGTTTGAAACATTCCATATTTTAGTAGCCTATGCCAAGCACCTACAGCAGTTCATTCTACATGGACCTGAGCAATGAAACAGTCATGTTGTTCATCAACATGTTGTATCATTTAATGAAACTGTGAAAAATTAAAAGTCAAATATCTATTTCCAGGAGACAGGAGTTGTTGGAATATTCCTTTTAAATGTATATATTTTTTGACATGCCGTTAGCAGAAGTGCTGTTAGAGTGATTTATCCTAATGGTGTAGGCATGCAGTTAAGTGTCATTTTCATAATGGTTTAAGAGGGAAATTATAAATTAGCTCCATTATGCTAAGTAAATTAAGCTCCTGAATAATTCAATTGAAAATCTACTGTTGCTTATCTTTGGCATGCGAGTACCAAACAATATCTTTGCATGTAGGTGTGTGTGCTTGCAAGTGTACAGTACTGGCGTTCCACACATGATGCATTTCTATGTGTGTGTGTGTGTGTGTGTGTGTGTGTGTGTGTGTGTGTGTGTGTGTGAGAATACACAGTACGTGCGTGCATGGGATGTTTGCGTGTACGTACTTGAAAGGACCGTTCTCAACCTTGTGTCTTTGCTCTCCATACGTCAGCCTGCTCCTGTCACTTCCTTTTCCTGTAAATTCCTCTTCATTCTGGAGCTGGTCATTATCCTACCATCTGCTACTCATTTAGACCCACTACACCTCCAGCCCATGTTGTCCTTTGCGCTGAACCTGACTGACCTTCATCCAAAGAGGTAGGACTGAACTCCTGCACCACCTTGACCTGCATGAAGACAAAAGGTATAGGTACTGTACGTGTAGCATAGAGGTGTGTGTGTACTGTATAAATCCATTAGTACACTCGGTACAATCTCGTGAAGTGATAATGACCTTTTCCCCAGCCAATATGAATCAATACAGTACATACAGTAAGGGCATTTACAACAGGCTCTCATCTGCATATGTCTCATTAAGGTATTGCACTTAACAAGTGAACTGTTGCATAAGCCTAACAACATTTTTCATCATATTCTGGCATGGGTAGCATATTTTGTTTTAGATCGCTCATGAACAGATGAATTTTCTATAATACTATTTGCTTCCTTAAACTATGTTGAAGACAGGCCACGAAATACAGTAGTGTATTTAACCAACTAAATACAAACAATCAAGGATAACATATCCAATGTCATACTGTGTTTCCTCACCATGGAAACTGTTGATTTCTGTAAAATCTGAATTACATGGCAGATGAGCTCAGTAAAGACTCAAGTGTTTGGAAAAGGTCCAACTTTCCCCTCAAACTGTGCTGCACTCCATTAGCTAATGTAGCTTGTTAAATCGAGCTAAACTAAAGAAAGAAGTTACAAATAAATAGAGATTGTGCTGCGATAAATGAGTAGGGGGCTGGGAAGGTAGTGAGGTACCCCACTGTCTCTCTAGTATGCAGGGCTGGCCCCAGGCATAAGCAACATAAGCGGTCGCTTTGGGCCCCCAGCCGCTAGGGGGCCCCCCACCCATTTTTTATATATATATATATTTTTTAGGAACTCAGTCGGGGTCTCAACTTACTGTTGTGCAATTTTGAAATTTGGTTGGGCACCAGCAGTTTTTCTCTTGTTATGTCAGCCACTAGCAGTCCATTAGCCCATGTCAGCTAACGTTTTTTAGATTTGCAAAATAGTCTAACCAGCTATCTAAACTTGTAGTAAACAAAATTTAACTTACAGTGCCTTTCAAAAGTATTCATCCCCCTTGGCGTTTTTCCTATTTTGTTTCATTACAGCCTGTAATTTACATTTATTTTAATTTGGATTTCATGTAATGGACATACAAAAAATAGTCCAAATTGGTGAAGTGAAATGTAAAAAAATTCTTGTTAATTTTTTTTTTTTAAAGCGGAAAAGTGGTGCGTGCATATGTATTCAAACCCCTTTGCTATGAAGCCCCCAAATACAATCTGGTGCAACCAATTATCTCCAGAAGTCACATAATTAGTCAAATAAAGTCCACCTGTGTGCAATCTAAGTGTCACATGATCTGTCACATGATCTCAGTATATATACACACCTGTTCTGAAAGTCTGCAACACCACTAAGCAAGGGGCACCAACAAGCAAGCGGCACCATGAAGAACAAGGAGCTCTCCAAACAGATCACTGACAAAGTTGTGGAGAAGTACAGATCAGGGTTGGGTTATAGAAAAATATCCGAAACTTTAAACATCCCACGGAGCACCATTAAATCCATTATTAAAAAATTGAAAAAATATGGCACCACAACAAACCTGCCAAGAGAGGGCCGCCCACCAAAACGCACAGACCAGGCAAGGAGGGCATTAATCAGAGAGGCAACAAAGAGACCAAACATAACCCTGAAGGAGCTGCAAAGAGACTGGAGTATCACTTTAAGCCTACACTCCACAAACCTGGGCTTTACGGAAGAGTGGCCAGAAGAAAAGCCATTGCTTAATTAAAGAAAAAAATAAGCAAACACATTTGGTGTTCGCCAAAAGGCATGTGGGAGACTCCCCAAACATATGGAAGAAGGTACTCTGGTCAGATGAGACTAAAATTGTGATTTTTGGCCATCAAGGAAAACGCTATGTCTGGTGCCAACACATCACCCCAAGAACACCATCCCCACAGTGAAGCATGGTGGTGGCAGCATCATGCTGTGGGTATGTTTTTCATTGGCAGGGACTGGGAAACTGGTCAGAATTGAAGGAATGATCAGTCTTTCAGAGATTTGAGACTGGTACGGAGGTTCACCTTACAGTAGGACAATGAGCATACTGCTAAAGCAACACTCAAAGTATTGACTTTGGTGGGGTGAATAGTTATGCACACTCAAGTTTTCAGTTTCTTTTGTCATATTTCTTGTTTGTTTCACAAGAAAAAAATATTTTGCATCTTCAAAGTGGTAGGCATGTTGTGGAAATCAAATAATACGAATACCCCCAAAAATCCATTTTAATTCCAGGTTGTAAGGTAACAAAAAGGAAAAATTGAAAAATGGCAAGGGGGTGAATACTTTCGCAAGCCACTGTAGGTCCCCCTAAAAGCTAGGACCGGCCCTGCTAATAGGGGTTGGGTAGTAGGGTACGGTAGCCCACTCTCTGTTATCGCCCTGCCAAGTAGGGGATCTACAATATCCTGCTGGAGATGGAAGGCTTCCATACTGGTTTCTGTTCCCTACTCCCTTTCCACTACCACATAGTGCCCTCTACTCACGAGCACAGTTGCTTGCTACCATATAACAGAAGCACCTAATAAGTGAGGCCAATGCGTTCTCTTAGCCGTTATGAGATACGATGCAATAAGCATCCACAGAAAGCTTTACTGTCGAGGCACAGCAGTACATAAATTAGCTGAAATATTCTCTTTAGAATATAAAGGCATCATTGACTGTCTGTGGTAGCAATGCAGCAACATTACTGTGATTAATGCCCCATATCACACACTCCAAAGTGGAAAAGTCCTAAAAAAAACGCCGCCCTTACGCTAATTCTCCAGTCGACTTGACCTGATTGTACACCCTGTCTAAGCTCGAGGAAGCAGCTCACTGAGAGCGTTATTAACTATCCCATTTCCCTCTCATGACATTTCTACTGCATTATAGCATTTAATACCACTATAAATTCGACAGCATGTGTCCTTTACAGTCTCAGTCTAAACCCCAGACGCACTTGTGACATACAACCAGCACTCTCGCGTCATCCCTCACACATTGAAGCCTTCTGATATAGTGGAGGAAGCAAGTGGTTTTTACTGAGCCACACAGCAGACCATCTCCATGCCAGCTATTCAGCTGCATAACACAGAAGCTCGTGTCTTGTATCAGCAAGTATCATAGGGAGCTGTGCCACTGAGATGTAGGGCATGGCCTCCCCTGAAGGCTCTGTCATTTCACCATAATTAGATGGTCAATTATGAATGTATGGATGAATGTAGCATGAGGCTTCTCTCAGATCTCCCAGTTTGTTACTTCCCCTCGTTTTTCATTGGTTGGTTTCTGTTCTAACCAATCAAGCTGTTGACCGTATCAACAACAGACCATAACATACTTAACACCTGAAGTCCGGGATAGGCAAGAATATACAGTATGCTTTGAAGCTGGTTCAAATATAAGAAAACTGTTGATATCTGCAATAATGTGATTTTTTTTTCATTGCAAGTTTTAAATACTTGTGTTTGCAGTCTTCCATCAAGGCACATGTCGACATACGTTTCAGTTATCTAAAGAATGTGCAATGTGCAGAGTTGTGTTCAGGTCATCCATCAACATATTTTACTTGACAGGAGAGTTTGAAAGGCATGACATTGTAAAAGTACATCTCCTTACCTCAAGGTGGCAGCCCAGCCACTTCCATACATCTTGTTGAATGTACGTCACAACATTGTACAGGGATTGTTTGTCTCACACAACATCTCAGAGTAGGTTGTCCCAGCAGTAGGAGGCTTGAAAGCACTGGAACAGAAGCAGCAGTACAGAGTCACCATGTTTATTTGACTAAAGATGTGAAGTTCCAGGTCCCAGTGGGAATTATTATACACTGAGTATACAAAACATTAGGAACGCCTGCGCTTTCCATGACATAGACTGACCAGGGGATCCCAGGTGAAATCTGGATAGGTATGTCACGTATTAGCTAACCACATCATGGTCACGTCCCCCTGCTCAGATGTTCCATACAGTACATCAACCAATGGTTGCCTGCCATGCCATCAGATTGCTATGGCATATGATGTGGTTAGCCTATATGTAAAATACCTATCCAGGAGTTGTAAGATGTGGCAGGCGTCAACAACATCTAAACAGAGGAATGCTTATTTCGCCATTCAAAAAAAGTATAAACAATAGCAGCTATGTTGACACTGCCATGTTGGTCTGAGCCTTGCTGTTGGAAAACCCCTACAGTGTCCGACTTTCGGCTGTTGCAGATGCACCTCCCCCGACTTCGATTTGGTTAGCCTTACTGATCGAACACACCCAATATGTTATAGCAATCTGGTGTAAATTCCAAACAGTTCATAAATTCCCCACCTATACAGCAGGCCTACTTGGTTTGAACCCCGGGAACCCCTCAACTATTGTCCTTGGAATCTCCCAATACAGAGCAACTTACAGCAGGATACAACGTTGGCCAACGTTCCGATAGGAATGTATAATGTAGAACAAACATACCTTGCTGGTGTATAGAATAAGGAATTACATGGCATTTCTATTTGCAACATTTCACAACGTTTGCGAACTGAACATGGCCCAGGTTTGCCACTTCCAGTTTGGACGACTGGGACTTCGTTCGACAGGTAAATTCAATAGAAACAACAAACTATTTTGATTTCAATGAGTTACAATAAAGATAACAGAATTTGCCCACCTTAATAAATTGCCCATCTAACCAAATCCCAATGATATAAATCGATCTATGACTGTGCATATCTCTGCGATGGTTAAGATCAAAAGTAAGCATGACATTCAAAGGTTGAGCTGTTTTACTCAAGACTGGATGAAGTGGATTCTGAATCCAATGGAGGTAGAATCAAGGAGAATTTGAATATTGTCCAAAAGAATGGAAAACGGAGCAAAGTAGTGTACTGGGATGAGAATGTCCCTTTGTATCTAGTAGAAGTATTGTTTGTTAATGAGGACTGGCTAAACAGATGACCAATCTTGAAGAAACCATTTGAGTTATCCAAACCGGTGGAGAGAGTTCTGGGTAAAGTGAAGTCTGTGAGGATTATGAGAGGTGGGCTTGCTTCGATTTTTAGTGCTTCTGCGGATCAGAAGGAACGTGCGTTGCGTCTCATCCGATTTGATAAGTTGGAAGTGTCGTGTGTGGGCACCCCTCAAGGGGGTTATATCTGGCGTCTCGTGGGAAGTCAATTTTAAAGAGATTAAAAATGTTCCTGGAGTGATTGATGCACTTCGGATGAATCGTGTGGTGAATGGTGAAAAAAGTGTCTATCTGTTCCTTTGATATGGAGTCTCTCTCTACTCAAGTGCAGTTAGGGTTTATAAACGGCAGAGTTAGAGCAGTGTGACCACTGTAAAGCTTTTGGTGCTGTTTGAAGTGTTTGCAGAAGGGAGAAGCCGAGATGTCCAAGTTGTGGAAAAGATCATGTCATGTGTTTTAAAAGTGAGGAAAATGTGACATGTCGCAGTTGTGGCGGGAACCATGATCGCCCGACAAGGGTGAAAGGGAATAAGGGGGGAAAAGTCAGGGCTGTCCAGAGCATTTCATATGCAGCGGCTGTTAAAAGGGTTGAGGGGTTGAATGGTGCACCTGAAGAGTCCATGGTGGTGGATGGGCCTTAAATGCAGACTGCAAGGGTTGCCTTTCACCAGCAGGATCCTGACATTTTAAAGGTTAAGAAGGTGGACTTTGTGGCCTTTATAGCTGTGGTGATTAATGGTGGAGAGAAGGTCCAGGAACATAGATATCATTTTGGAAGCAGCGGAGCGGTTTCCTGGGACTGAAAGATTTCTCAGCGGAGGAGTTAAATGGAATATTGTCACAAGCCTTTACCACCCTCTCCGGACCTAGGGCCTGAGAAGGGAGATATAAGGATTTGAAAGGAAGAAGTGGGAGATTTTTATTTTTTATTTTTTGTCAATGTACTATTTTTATTTAGGTGGATGAAGTTAGTTTCCCTATCACAAATGGATTTTCTTTTAACCTTGTTTTTGTTTTTCAACCCGTTCGGTTGGTGGCGGAAATACACCTTTTTGGAAGAAGAAGAAGAAGAAAGGTTGAGCTACGACTAGCCCATTTATAGACAGTAATGCTAAACATATTGTCTATTCACAAACCTATCTGCTGTCCAGGGTAATTGTACAGACGCTCCATTGCTGCCCGATGCGATGTCTAAACGTTAATACGCTTCACTTGCAGTACAGTTTTGGAAACATTTGGAACTTAACTTTAATACCATTGAGGACATTTTCAAAAGCAACTTTTTAACATGATGGCTTGTTTACGGAAGAGAGAGGCGGCTACCTGTTCTAATCAGCTATCTAGCATCTCTTAACAACTGTGTGTAATGGAAGAAGGACACCAGAACATTTTTTTGTAACTGAGAAATACTGTCAACTGTGTTAAAATAGTGTACAGTCAGTGTATTAGAGAGAGTACCAGAGCCAGTTTACCATTGAACATAACATAAGGTCCTTAAAGGACTAGGTTAGCTTACACCAAAATGACTTGGGAAGTAAGGCTTAGCCCAATAATGGATTATAGGAGCCTAACGTTACTCCTTATAGTCCAAGGACATTAAATGTTCTGTTTAAAGGTGAATTGGCTCTGGCAGCCAAAACAGCCAAATATTCTATGTGAATGTGAATCGATTCTCTATTGGGGTACGGTTCTAGAAACATAAAGCCCTCTACTTTCATAACACATTAAAATGACTTCACAACTGCAAAATAAACACTTTGTGTACACTGTTTTAACACAGTTGCAGCCAACCATATTTTTCAGTGACAACACTTTTGAGATGTCTGTCTTCCGTTTACACACAGATGTTCGTAGAGGCAGAGAGCTAATTAGCACAGGTAGTCCACTCTGTCTTCTGTCTGTTTTTCCATAAACAAGCGGTGTAGCATGGAAATATAGCTGTGTGGGAACCCTAACCCTTCATTTGATCACTCTTCTGTTGCTGAGAATCTTCCTGCACAGCAGGTGTATTCGAGGTTTAAAAAGGCTTCGAAAGTTTGTCATTTCCATTTTAAAATGTCAGACTTCATTTGCTCGAAAAATGGATCAACCCCTACAAAAATGTCCATTAATTATGACCCACATAGTAATTCACGTTTCCTGCTGTAGCAAACTGGCTCAAATGAATATCCTACATCTGTATAAAGGTGTGTAGTAATTTCAACTTTATTTTTTTAAAAATATTTATTTATCACTGATATGAAAGATACTTATGTTTCCAACGTTTAACGTTTAGAGCAAGCGTCAAGATCTAAACAAAACTCCCCCGGCCAGAAGATACGATCATCAAAAGGCTCTGAGGTAGTTCCTATACAATGTGTGAATTAATTGTTAGCTTTTGTATAACTAAAGCTAACAACACACAGGTAAGTATCACAAACATGTAATTTCATGTGTGCTGGCATGATGTAACTGAGAGAGTCATTAATAAATAATGTAGGTCTGTGTGTGGGTGCTTCCTACTCTACTCTTCCTACTCTAGGTCACGACTTATGTTGGAATGAGTGCTTCATAATATTTCACACCAAAAATATTTGTCACATGCTTCGTAAACAACAGGTGTAGACTAACAGTGAAATGCTTACTTATGGGCCTTTCCCAACAATGCAGGGAGAAAGAAAATAGACTAAATAATAGAAAAGTTAAACCAGTGATGGAAAAAGTACCACATTCTCATACTTGAGTAAAAGTAAAGATAACTTAAAAGAAAATTACTCAGGTAAAAGTGAAAGTCACCCAGTAAAATAATTAAATAATAATAATTAAATAAGTAAATAAGTAAATATTAAATAAGTAAATAATTAAATAAGTAAAAGTCTAAAAGTATTTGGATTTAAATGTACTTAAGTATCAAAAGTAAAAGTATAAATAATTTTAAATTCCTTATATTAAACAAACCAGATGTCACAATTTTATTTTTTTAGTTTTTCTTTACAGATCGCCATAGGCACACTCCAACACTCAGATATAATTGACAAAAGAAGCATTTGTGTTTAGTGAGTCTGCCAGATCAGAGGCAGTAGGGATGACCAGGGATGTTCTCTTGATAAGTGTGCGAATTAGACAATTATCCTGTCAAAATGTAATGAGTACTTTTGGGTGTCAGGGAAAATGCAAGGAGCAAAAAGTACATTATTTTCTTTAGGAATGTAGTGGAGTAAAAGTTGTTAAAAATATAAATAGTAAAGTAAAGTACAGACACCCCAAAAAACAACTTAAGTAGTACTTTCAAGTATATTTACTTAAGTACTTTACACCACTGAGTAAAACACATAATAATAAATACACAATGAGTAACGATAACTTTGCTATACACATGGGGTACCAGTAGCGAATTGATGTGCAGGGGTATGAGGTAATTGAGGTACAGTTGAAGTCGGAAGTTTACATACACCTTAGTCAACTACATTTAAACTCAGTCTTTCACAATTCCTCACATTTAATCCTAGAAAAAATTCTCTGTTTTAGTTCAGTTAGGATCACCACTTTATTTAAAGAATGTGAAACATCAGAATAATAGTAGTTTCATCACATTCCCAGTGGGTCTGAAGTTTATACAGTGGGGCAAAAAAATATTAGGAAATGGAAGACATACAAGACCACTGATAATCTCCCTCGATCTGGGGCTCCACGCAAAATCTCACCCCGAGGGGTCAAAATGATCACAAGAACAGTGAGCAAAAATCCCAGAACCACACGGGGGGACCTAGTGAATGACCTGCAGAGAGCTGGGACCAAAGTAACAAAGCCTACCATCAGTAACACACTACGCCGCCAGGGACTCAAATCCTGCAGTGCCAGACGTGTCCCCCTGCTTAAGCCAGTACATGTCCAGGCCCATCTGAAGTTTGCTAGAGAGCATTTGGATGATCCAGAAGAAGATTGGGAGAATGTCATATGGTCAGATGAATCCAAAATATAACTTTTTGGTAAAACTCAACTCGTCGTGTTTGGAGGACAAAGAATGCTGAGTTGCATCCAAAGAACACCATACCTACTGTGAAGCATGGGGGTGGAAACAACATGCTTTGGGGCTGTTTTTCTGCAAAGGGCCCAGGACGACTGATCCATGTAAAGGAAAGAATGAATGGGGCCATGTATCGTGAGATTTTGAGTAAAAACCTCCTTCCATCAGCAAGGGCATTGAAGATGAAACGTGGCTGGGTCTTTCAGCATGACAATGATCCCAAACACACCGCCCGGGCAACAAAGGAGTGGCTTCGTAAGAAGCATTTCAAGGTCCTGGAGTGGTCTAGCCAGTCTCCAGATCTGAACCCCATAGAACATCTTTGGAGGCAGTTGAAAGTCCGTGTGGCTCAGCAACAGCCCCAAAACATCACTGCTCTAGAGGAGATCTGCATGGAGGAATGGGCCAAAATACCAGCAACAGTGTGTGAAAACCTTGTGAAGACTTACAGAAAACCTTTGACCTCTGTCATTGCCAACAAAAGGTATACAAAGGGTATGTAAAGTATTGAGATAAACTTTTGTTATTGACCATATTGACCAAATAAATTCATTAAAAATCCTACAATGTGATTTTTCTGGATTTTTTGTGTACCTATGATGAAAATTACAGGCCTCTCTCATCTTTTTAAGTAGGAGAACTTGCACAATTGGTGGCTGACTAAATACTTTTTTGCCCCACTGTATAATCAATTAGTATTTGGTAGCATTGCCTTTAAACTGTTTAACTTGGGTCAAATGTTTCGGGTTGCCTTCCACAAGCTTCCCACACTAAGTTGGGTGAATTTTGACCCATTCCTCCTGACAGAGGTAGTGTAACTGAGTCAGGTTTGTAGACCTTCTTGCTCGCACACACTTTTTCAGTTCTGCCCACAAATGTGCTATAGGATGGGGGTCAGGGCTTTGCGATGGCCAATTAAATACCTTGACTTTGTTGTCCTTAAGCCATTTGTCCACAACTTTGGAAGTATGCTTGGGGTCATTGTTCATTTGGAAGACCCATTTGCGACCAAGCTTTAACTTCCTGATTGATGTCTTGAGATGTTGCTTCAATATATCCACATAATTTTCCACCCACATAATTTTCCATCCTCATGATGCCATCTATTTTGTGAAGTGCACCAGTACCTCCTGCAGCAAAGCACCCCCACAACAATCACCCCTGTGCTTCACGGTTGGGATGGTATTCTGTGGCTTACAAGCCTCCCCCTTTTTCCTCCAAACATAACGTTGGTCATTATGGCCAAACAGTTCTATTTTTGTTTCATCAGAGCAGAGGACATTTCTCCAGAAAGTACGATCTTTGTCCCCATGTGCAGTTGCAAACCGTAGTTGCAAAGCCATAGTCTGGCTTTTTTATGGCGGTTTTGGAGCAGTGGCTTCTTCCTTGCTGAGCGGCCTATCAGGTTATGTTGATATAGGACTTGTTTTACTGTGGATATAGATACTTTTGTACCTGTTTCCTCCAGCATGTTCACAAGGTCCTTTGCTGTTGTTCTGGGATTGATATGCACTTTTCGCACCAAAGTAAGTTCATCTCTAGGAGACAGAACGCATCTCCTTCCTGCTTGTACAGATGAACGTGGTACCTTCAGGCGTTTGGAAATTGCTCCCAAGGATGAACCAGACTTGTGGAGGTCTACAAATATTTTCCTGAGGTCTTGGCTGATTTCTTTTGATTTTCCCATGATGTCAAGCAAAGAGGCACTGAGTTGAAGGTAGGCCTTGAAATACATCCACAGGTACACCTCCAATTGACTGATATTATGTCAATTAGCCTATCAGAAGCCTCTAAAGCCATGACATAATTTTCTGAAATTCTCCAAGCTGTTTAAAGGCACAGTCAACTTAGTGATTGTAACCTTCTGACCCACTGGATACTGTGAATCATAAGTGAAATAACCTGTCTGTAAACAATTGTTGGAAAAATGAGTTGTGTCATGCACACAGTAGGTATCCTAACCTACTTGTCAAAACTATAGTTTGTTAAAAAGAAATTTGTGGAGTGGTTGAAAAACGCGTTTTAATGACTCCAACCTAATGTAAACTTCCGACTTCAAATGTACAGATAATAAACAGTAACAGCAACGTATGAGATGAGTCAAAGGGTAGTCCGGGGAACTATTTTGTTAACTATTTAACTATCTATTTAGCAATCTTATGGCTGTTCAGGGTTCTGTTGGTTCTAGACTGGTACACTGGTACTGCTTGCTGTGCAGTAGCAGAGAGAACAGTCTATGACTTAGGTGGCTGGAGTCTTTGACAATTTTTAGGGCCTTCCTCTGACATCGCCTGGTATAGGGCCTTCCTCTGACACCGCCTGGTATAGGGCCTTCCTCTGACACCACCTGGTATAGGGCCTTCCTAAGACACCGCCTGGTATAGGGCCTTCCTCTGACTTCACCTGACAACGACTGGTATAGCGGTCCTGGATGGCAGGGAGACCGGTCCCAGTGATGTACTGGGCCGTACGCACTACCCTCTGTAGCGCCTGGTTGTCGGATGCCAAGCAGTTGCCATACCAAGAGGTGATGCAGCCAGTCAATATGCTCTCAGTGGTGCAGCTGTAGAACTTTTTGAGGATATGATGAATCAGTGAAGTACGGTACGATGACTGATGCCCAATTTGTGCTATCAGTCACTATGCTATCATTGCATTTTACGACACATAGACATAAAGAAACAAAGATCTGCGCAGGTATGCATGCATGCAGACCCACAGACAAGTACACACACAAATGCACACACACTTACTACCTTAGTTTTACATCTTACCGATATCCACCCCCTCCCTTCAGCCTTCCTGTGTAATGGTGTACTAGGTAAGCCTCATAAACTTCTGCTCTGTCTAATATGTCCGACTCAAGGGATCAGTGCTCAGGTGAGAGGGTCCCCATGTTTTATTTTTGGGTCTGCCCACTCCCCTCTCCCACCCACCCACAGCTGTTTCCAATCTGTGACAAAGCCAGCTCAGCGGTTAATGAAAGAGGTTAATGAAAGGATCTAGGGGCCCATGATGAAAAGATAGGGGGCCTGTGTTAAGGTTAGGTTCAAATCTGAAGCAGGCCGCTGGGCCGGAAAGGCCTGCTGTTTAATGGGAGATGTCCTGGTGGTACACCTGTACTGTGTTGCACCAGCAGAGTAACAGTAAAAACACTGGAGATTGTCCTTTAAAACATACTCTTAAAAAGGGAGTACCAAACTTATCTTATGATAATAATGTCAACTGTACGTTTGACGCTGGTTGCCATTGTCCCGGAGCACTTGGCCTTGCCACTGTCTGGATAGACTTGTATCTCTCAGGGGGGTGAAACATGTCGTGATTGACATATGACTCTACAAAACAGGTCTTATGCATGTACGTAGCAATGAGATGTTTGAGGGTTTAATTCAAATGAACATTCTTTTTTTTTTAAGTCTCTATATTTGTGAACCCATAATGTAGTCCTATACTGTAGATGATCTGATATCAGAGATGTAGCCAACTTAGAATGTTTTGTCGTGGGAGTTCAGCGCCAAAGCCCAATTGAAATTTAAAGGCAACGTTCCCGCGTTGGCTGAGACTGCATTCACGCGAAACACTGCATGTCGGCTCAATCGGAAATGACCTTTACATTTCTATCTCGCAATCTGTAATGCTTCAGCAATGCAGATTGAATAGAGCCCTTAGTGTCAAACAGCGTAGTTTTGCTCCGGGATATCTGAGTACTTATATCTGATTATCTGCGCTATTATCACAGTCTTTCACAGAACAATATATAAACACTCCAAAGCCTCTGTTTAACTTGGTTGTTCTCCCAGAATGGCTTGTCCTACTTAATAAAACAAGAGAAGGCAAACTTGGAAGAACTTAATAAGTCGATACACATTCAAACAAATACAAAAGTACAGTGTAGTAAGATAGGCAACGTTGTCCCTGCAAGACATTTTCTCCACAAAAACCCAAGCTGGTCTCTCATTTAAATATTCAATAGGGTCACACTGCCAAGAAACAAGAACTTAATGTGCCATCTGGTAAATCACAGTCTTGTGTTCTCATCAACTCTGCTCAATCGAGTCCATCAAAGAAGCTGTCAATTGGCTACATTGACTAGGGCCCATACACAAACGGACTAATTTATCACATGTTGTAAAGAGTACATGGAAAGAGTATGCATACAGTATGTTTCTAATCATTCATTCACTGCCATCATACAGGACACATGAGAATATCAATCCATCCTGGAGGTTTTCTCTGTTATTTTCAGAGAATCTGTCCCTTAGGTGATCTGGTGTTTTAAAATATCTTATCTGAGACTCATTGCTGTCCCACCAGAGCCAACATTATTCAATGAGAAGCAACTGCATCAGCCTACTTGTGAAGAAAAAAAGACTCAAATCCTTGCTTGGATACGCTCCCATACTCTAATATGAAAACAGGGAGTGTCTGTCTGTCTGTCTGTCTGTTACATTGCCTGGCCAACTTGTAGAAGCTGTTCTTCACTCAGGGGTTGGAGGATTTAAGAGGCCAATAATTGGCGGCAAAGGGCCCAGGGACCCTGCTTTCTTTAGCCAATTTCTGATGAGTGAGCAGAGGGGGGAGATCCATGCTTCGCTGACAAGTAATGGCAACAAAAAACCTCAGACTGCTGCACATGCACCTGATTTACATGCAAGAGTTGTAATTGCCTGCGTTTGAGTCCTATTACTTGGGAGTTTTGTACCTGTTTATGTTCTAGGCCCCTTATGTTCCTGCAGGATTTTAAATTCATGCACTGTCTCAATCGTCAATCACGTTGACAGCTCTAGGGGGGCTGCAGCTGTGAGGCTAGCCAAACGTAGCAGAGGTACAACCATAAATATTGCTTAAATTAGAATTAATATTACAAAGAAGAAAATGGAGAGAAATAAAGTAGAATGAAAATCATTCCCCCAAAACAAAATTGTTCTGCTATACATGCCCATGAATAATGGGATTATTTTCCCCGTATTGGTTTCTAGTCAATCTGCACCCCATATATTCTGTGATTTTTAGCAAATATAGCACAACCCCTACTGTCGTATTATTAAGATTTAGTGTTTGGATAACATGTTTTTCATTTATTTAAGTTTTAAAGGACAGAAAATACTAACAGCCGTTCATAGTGCTCACAAAAAGTACACAAACATACGTGTACATAGCAGTACGCACATGCTTCCCCTGTTCCAAACCTTCCCAGCTATCCCACCCTGCTGTTCAGTTGACTGTCTCCTCAGCTCTCGTGGTCCCTTTGATGTCCCCCCACTCATCCTAAATCCCCTCTGATGGTCTCTGCATGCCCCAATATGAAATATATAGAATGCAGAGTTTACAGTAAACACTAGAATATTCTCCACATGCAAGAAACGTTCAGTTAAGGTCCATGTGCAGATTTGCCGCTGTCTCTCTTCCTGTTTTAGTATGTTACTGCAGCTGGTGCTGTTTTTTGTATTTTTTGTACCTCTGCTGATAGGCTCATGCCGCTCCCAGCTGAGAAGCTGAATTAAAAAAAAAACTGTGGTCTCCGTCCTTTCGAGAGACCCATACGAAAAAAAGATACATTTCAATATATTTAAAGTCACGTCAAATGTCCATCTTTGCTCAAATGCATGTAATTCCTGACAATATTCCAGAAATGCATGGCTATGACATCTAGTCTACAGGGTGGCCAAAGTGCTTCCTAATTCGTCTTCTTAAATTACTCTTCACGTATTGATCAATGGAGGTAATCAATCAAGATCGGGCACTAGGTTGTTTTAAAAATACACATTTTGGACTTTTTTTTGCGATTTAAACACAAACTATACATCCATCGTACAACGCTTTACAATTTGTAGGTCTAGGTCTTGTGCTTCCAATAAGTGGTATTATACGGCTCTACAGCGAATGGTTAGCGGTGTTACGGTGCGTTCGTAACCAAGTGGAAAGTGGGAATTTACCACATCTGGGAAAAATCTACTTGAAAGGCCCTCCAACTGGTAATTACTAGTTAAATCAGCCACGAATCCCCTTGTGACCGGGGGAATCAAAGCTTGTTGTGTGCAACAGGGAGAGGCATTTGAATGCAAGATTCACCCCAAAAATGTAATTGTTAAAAAATGTCTAGCCTATCTATGGTGTAACAGGGTTAAGATGGTATGCTCGACCCACTCAGGTTTTCTCCACAAAACACCAGAAAATATCCAAAAAGATTAAAACCAGCTCCCCTTATTTTACACTATGATTTGTCTATTAGATGTTCAATGTTTCTTTCGAAACAGATATTTAAAAAGGAATAGTTTCACCATATTAAAACGAGAGTTCAGTTCACATAACAGAGTTCACCTTAAAATGAGGAACAGAGGTAACTTAATCACTAATCACATGAAATAAATAATACTCTTCACAAATAACCTTGTACAAGTAATGACATAACTAGGGCTTTTCAATGATTGGGAAAACTTTGAGTATTTTGGAGGCGTTAGTGGGTTAAAATCTTCCTAGAAGTCACAGATGGTGCACAGAGGGACATGTCAAAATGCAACATTTTGCCACTTAAGTCTTTATTCATATTGAAAATTGTATTTATTGAATTCTCCATGTGGTCTATATTAAAGGGCACTTCATTTCCTATAACAGGCTTTTAAATAGGCTTTTAAATTCAATATTGGTGCATAATATCCAATTAACACATCAAAGTGATGCAAAAGGAAATTCATTTTGTGGAACGTCCCAGTACCTGTAAGGATCCGCCCCTTTTTTTCAGCTTTCGCCTAAAATGACATACCCAAATCTAACTGCCTGTAGCCCAGGACCTGACGCAAGGATATGCATATGCTTGGTACCATTTGAAAGGAAACACTTTGAAGTTTGTGGAAATGTTAAAGTAATGTAGGAGAATATGACACATTAGATCTGGTAAAAGATCATTTAAAAAAATAAGTGTTTTTTTGTATTTTTTTTGCACCATCATATTTGAAATGCAAGAGAAAGGCCATAAAGTATTATGCCAGCACAGGCACAATTTAAATGTTGGCCACTAGATGGCAGCAGTGTATGTGCAAAGTGTTTGACTGATCCAATGGACCATTGCATTTCTGTTAAAATGTTTGTATCAAAACTGCCCAAATGTGCCTAATTGGTTAATTAATACATTTTCAAGTTCATAACTGTGCACTCTCCTCAAACAAACAATAGCATGGTATTATTTCACTGTAATAGCTACTGTAAATTGGACAGTGCCGTTAGATTAACAAGAATTTAAGCTTTCTGCAAATATCAGATATGTCTATGTCTTGGGAAATGTTTTTGTTACTTACAACCTCATGCTAATCACATTAGCCTACTTTAGCTCAACCGTCCCGCGGGGGACCCACCGATCCTGTAGAGGTTTAAAAGGAAAATTCCACCCAAAAGCTATATTTTGGTATTTGTTTCATTTATCCATTGTTGCCATAGTTCCAAAAGGGTTTTCAAGATACTGAAATCATCCCATTTGATGCAAAACGCAGCATCATATGATGCAAAATGCTTCATACTGTGTGATTTCTGTATTTTGAAAGTTACATATCTTGACAACTTGATTGCTGACAAGCAAAACACTTTGGGACTATGTCAACAATGGACTAAAGAAACAAATGCCAAAATATAGCTTTTGGGTGGTTGTTGCAATGCATTGTTTACTTGTCATATGCACATAAAAGACATGGAGCCACTATTTAAATGCATGTTAGTGCTTTGGTATGTGTCAAGTACAACAAAAGTGCATTTTGACAAAATCTATTTTAATGGTGGCAGCCTATTAGAAGACTTGGAGGCATGGCTTGTTGGGGGCGTGACTTTGTGCTTATTGGCCCCCCCATGAGCTGGATTGTCATTCCAGTTCATTTGTTATGTTGTGTTCTGTGATTAAAGCTTGTACACTACCAGTACTGCACTCTTAATGAGACTGACGTAGGTGCATATAATACCAAAAAACATACTGTAGTGTCATTTTATATGATTTGGCCAATTTTTTATATTTGCTATATTTAATTTGAAAGTATAATTCGTACAATAACGTTGCCAATTTCATCAAGATCCTTATCTGTTTTACACCCACAAAGGGAAGCGGTATTGGTTTTCATCTTGTGATGTTCTCTCTCTGGCAGAATAATCGCAGCTTTCCATCTGCAAATGGACAAGAGGGAGCAGTGCACAGCACCAGATGGGACTTTCATAACTATTATTATCTTAGAGGTAAGAGCATTTTAAAGGCAGACATACGATGATACTTCTACTAATGTTGTACCTCTAGGCATACATACTACCACTGCTACACCACACACTCCTCCTACCACTACTCCTAACTACTACTGCTACACCACACACTCCTCCTACCACTACTCCTAACTACTACTGTTACACCACACACTCCTCCTACCACTACTCCTAACTACTACTGTTACACCACACACTCCTCCTACCACTACTCCTAACTACTACTGTTACACCACACACTCCTCCTACCACTACTCCTAACTACTACTGCTACACCACACACTCCTCCTACCACTACTCCTAACTACTACTGCTACACCACACACTCCTCCTACCACTACTCCTAACTACTACTGTTACACCACACACTCCTCCAACCACTACTCCTAACTACTACTACTACACCACACACTCCTCCTACCACTACTCCTAACTACTACTGTTACACCACACACTCCTCCAACCACTACTCCTAACTACTACTGTTACACCACACACTCCTCCTACCACTACTCCTAACTACTACTGCTACACCACACACTCCTCCTACCACTACTCCTAACTACTACTGCTACACCACACACTCCTCCTACCACTACTCCTAACTACTACTGTTACACCACACACTCCTCCAACCACTACTCCTAACTACTACTGTTACACCACACTCTCCTCCTACCACTACTCCTAACTACTACTGTTACACCACACACTCCTCCAACCACTACTCATAACTACTACTGTTACACCACACACTCCTCCAACCACTACTCCTAACTACTACTGTTACACCACACACTCCTCCTACCACTACTCCTAACTACTACTGCTACGCCATACACTCCTCCTAACTACTACTGTTACACCACACACTCCTCCAACCACTACTCCTAACTACTACTGTTACACCACACACTCCTCCAAACACTACTCCTAACTACTACTGTTACACCACACACTCCTCCAACCACTACTCCTAACTACTACTGTTATACCACACACTCCTCCAACCACTACTCCTAACTACTACTGTTACACCACACACTCCTCCTACCACTACTCCTTACTACTACTGTTACACCACACACTCCTCATACCACTACTCCTAACTACTACTGTTACACCACACACTCCTCCTACCACTACTCCTAACTACTACTGTTACACCACACACTCCTCATACCACTACTCCTAACTACTACTGTTACACCACACACTCCTCCTACCACTACTCCTAACTACTACTGTTACACCACACACTCCTCCTACCACTACTCCTAACTACTACTGCTATGCCATACACTCCTCATACCACTACTCCTAACTACTACTGTTACACCACACACTCCTCCAAACTACTACTGTTACACCACACACTCCTCCTACCACTACTCCTAACTACTACTGTTACACCACACACTCCTCCAAACTACTACTGTTACACCACACACTCCTCCTACCACTACTCCTAACTACTACTGCTACACCACACACTCCTCCAACCACTACTCCTAACTACTACTGTTATACCACACACTCCTCCAACCACTACTCCTAACTACTACTGTTCTGGCCACTGCTAGGACCTCTAAAAGCACCTGAAAGAGAACAATTCTACACTCAGACATCTTATGTTATGGTGGAATCTAACTTACAACATAAGTCAGAAGGTCTAGTCTATTGTATCTACACTCACGTTTGAACATGTTTCTACTGAACCTCACTTTATTTGAAATGATATACAATAATTGTGTTGAAAACATACTTCATCTCTTACTCTTCGTGATGCTTATATATACTATAATTTCGGCCAACTGCAGTTGAACTGATTGAGGATTCAGATAAAATGTCCTGTAGCTCAAAGGATGCTCTCCCAGTCACCCAGTCGCACTATGCAGTTCTCTGTCAGCAGAGATGCAAAGCTGTAACTGTGACATTCAAAGAGAAAACCAAACCTCTTTTTTTCATGCTGTTCCAATTACAGGCCTGCTATCGCTGTGTGTAAGAGGGCAAAGCCAGGAGCGTGAATGGCTGGTTGACATTGGAGGTGATTGTACAGTGCTATACATTGAATGACACAGATGAAGGGAACAGGACTGTATGGCGTTGGTTTCCCTGAGGACTTAACTTCAAAGCTTCACCAACAGGAAACACAGCTAATCTCTCCAGTGGGGTACTCTCTAACTACTTATAGTACATTGTGGGAAAATGGGAAAAATAATGACAAAGACACCAAAGATTACAGCATGCAGACGTGCAGGGAGCATTTGAATAAATACTAAACTAGAACATGTTTACAGTTACTGTAGCTACCTACTGTACTTCTCCCCGGTAATTATACAGAATATAACTTGTCCGCCTGCGTCTCCACAACAACCGAGTCAATGCAAAACCTCACTAATGATCTTCCCTCCCAGCAATGTGCTGTTCTGTAAACTGGTGTAAAATCAACCATTTTAGAGTAGACCGTTTTTGCCTTCACCTTTAAGGAGGATTGCTTTCTCAATGTGGAAAACTCTGTAGTGTTTACTGAAATAATGATGGCAATTAGAGAATGAAGAATAACTCCATGAACCTCAACCCATAGTCTCCCTAGTCTTCACTTAGCTGAGAAACAGTGTAGCTACATAGTCTCCCTAGTCTTTACTTAGCTGAGAAACAGTGTAGCTACATAGTCTCCCTAGTCTTCACTTAGCTGAGAAACAGTGTAGCTACATAGTCTCCATAGTCTTCACTTAGCTGAGAAACAGTGTAGCTACTCCACACTGAGAGAGCAGTGTGAGTTAAGACCCCAAACCAGCTTAATGGCCTCCCTCCTCTAAAGGGAAGCTATAATTAACATTAAGCGAGCAGATGTTGAAAGAAAAGCATTTTTCGCGATAATAAATGTGATTTTGAATTTAACATCTCAGGGGTAAGGGAACCCTATCTAAATAACCCCAAGGCCCCCGCCTCTTCCTCCATAGTGGTCTGTAATGCTGTAAGTGCAGTAACGACACCCATCCCTCACCACCCCCTCTTCCCTTCCCACTCCTCTCTCTGTGCCTCCCGGCCCTCTGGCCGAGGTTGAAACCCTTCTGTTTCAGTAGGGATCGAGTGACTGCACTTAAGTGCGGCAACAATGTCAATGAAATTGAGACCAACAATGTTTGCATTGTACCTACAAGACGGCTCGCCCCTTGCAGTAAAAAAAGAGGTGTGGGAAGGTGATGGAGATAGGTTAAACCAGCACTCTGGTTCCTGAGGACTTCTCAAACTTCTGAGGGTTCAATGCACTGCAATGCCTCTGTGGAATAAAAGCTTCAAGCTGCCTACATGAAAATTCAATTTCTCCAGCATTTGAAAGGAGTCTGGTCTATTGTAGGCTGCTGCTGCCTTTTGCATGTATGAATAGTTCATTTCTCTTCATTTCTCCCTCTTATTTAAAAATAGGTCACTCCAAATTCACAGTTAAACAGCACTTGTGAGAGTCTGCCTTGCCATGCCTGTTATAAAAGAAGTATGTGTTTGGGTGTTGTGTTTAGGTTGAGTTAGGATCTTGTGCTAGTCTGTTTTCTGGTGTTGTTTTTTACTATTGTTGTTGACTATTTACTGTTTACTTGTTTGATTTGAGTACCCACATAACACCCATATGGTTCTTGAGAAGTAAA
Source organism: Oncorhynchus tshawytscha (assembly GCF_018296145.1). NCBI lineage: Eukaryota > Metazoa > Chordata > Actinopteri > Salmoniformes > Salmonidae > Oncorhynchus > Oncorhynchus tshawytscha. Next base: position 11,693,407 of record NC_056448.1, read on the forward strand.
GACTCCGTTTCAGGATGCTTTGCATTGCACAGTAAAGTCTATGGATCCCGGTAGTTACAGATTTGAGTGTTTCAGAGGCTACAGGAAGATTGGATTTCTTCATTGATTGTTTTCTCTTCTTATGGGTGGATTTCTGTTTTCATTTTGTGTCCGTCACATAACTATTCCCAGCTCTAAACAACCACCGAAAATATTCTTCGTATTTTATGGGTAGGATGTGGTGAGGTTTTGGAAGAGACTCTTGCCGAAAATGTCTTACCACAGGGGATACTTGACAAATCTGAAGTCTTTGTATTAAAGGGTGGCAGATGATTCAAGTGATTCCCGTTTGATTTGGTTGTAATCAACCCCTCCCCCCTTCCATCTTGAATGTCCCCAATATCCCCTGCAGTACCTTCCTCATGAGGACTAACAGAGCAGGTATATAACATTAAAGTGTTTGATGACAGTTACCCTTTAACTACCTAGGTTCATCCTGGTTCATCCAGGGGTGAGCTCCCCCCTCCGTGACTGAGGGAACCCCTACTATGGCTGCTGTAACCTGGGGCTCCATCAGAGCAGGGGTTCCCGGTTTATCTCACACCCCCGGTCTGGAGAGGGCCCCTCTAAACCCCATATCCCCTGCTCTGAGTCTGAAGAGCAGTCTGTCTGGAGTCCCTATCTTCCCAGCACCAGCCCCTCTCTGCAGGGGGCCTTGCTGGAGACACAAACCCTTTTCTCAGGGCTACAGTCTGCAGCAGGGGGAGAAGAAAAGTAGAATTAAAACCCTATTTTGTTTTATCATTGCCCCCTCCCTCCCATTTCTGGGGTTTTGGCATTTGGTGTCTGGTTTCTATACCTTGGGCGATAGTCAACGTGACAGGCATTGGTTTCCTGGTGAGTTGGGCTCTCTGCTCTGCTTTGTTGTGTTTAGGTTAGGATGCTATGCTGTGCTGTGTTCTCTGTTGTTGTTTTCTGTTGTTTACTGTTGTGTTAACTATTGTGGTTTGCTTACTGTGCATAGTACGGATTCTCTGGCGGATGCAATATCTCAGCCATTCTCTTATTCTACCAGGTTTTCAGAACATTGACTTTTTACTCGTTCATGTGTTCCTATTTGTTCATTATTCCTAGGAGTAAGGGGTAGGCTGTTCTAGTTTCAAGGCAAAGATGCGACTGTACCAAGATTAAAGCATTCTTTCTTCACTGAGCTGCAGTCTACAATATCTATTGCACAAAAGGAAATCACTTCAGACACTTTTGTATAAGACTCTACAACCGAAATGCAATAAGTATTGATTGGCCAGCCTACACCTCTATATTGAATGTTAAAGCGGAAGTCGTTAATATACTGTAGAAGCTGTGTTTGCTGTGTTGAACAACATGTTGTGTTCTGAACACACTCTGCCCTGTCTAGAGGTCGAGACACTCCCCAGAGAACTCCAAGGAAGACAGAAAATATTTAGATTCAAATTTTTCTTGCTTGGTTTGCATATTTTTCCCCTTCAGCTACAATCTATTAATGAGGCAAACAGGTCCTTATCGGCAAGGGAGGTGCTTACCATGCTACCACACTTGAATAGGCACATGTTCTCTTTATCCAAATCGATCTATCACATGCACACACTCAAACACACACTCAAACACACACTCAAACACACACTCAAACACACACACACACACACACACACACACACACACACACACACACACACACACACACACACACACACACACACACACACACACACACACACACACACACACACACACACACACACATCACTGGACAACCCCCCACTTTTCCTCCTCCTCCCTCAATTTAATAACCCCTAGAGATTACATCTGCAGTAAAAGTAAATCAGCTTTTCTTCGATTGATTTGACCTTGTAGGTACACAACATAATTGCTTCTACATGCTATTTGCGTACCTTGCAGGGTAAGGAGCAGTACTCTAGTGATGTGCGCTTTACGCACGAATAATCACAACCTCCCATCACCCCATCCCCCGTTCCTTCTCTCTGACTTCCCTGTTCTCTCTATGTGTTTACTTGTCCCCTCTCGCCTGTACCAGAGCAGATCAGATGGCAGATATGTTAATGAGGCAGTGCTGAGTAATGGGGCAGGATGGGAGTCTGACACAGTGCCCCCTCCCGTCACCGTGGCGACCAGCAGCCCCACAGGATGCACTCTGAGAAATGTCCCGTCTGCTTATCAGAGCCTCTTTGATGGGTCAAGGTCTAGAGTAACATCACACCATGATCCCTGTGCTGGTCTCCACACACACAACTGTTATAGGATTCGGGTCTATGTCTGTGATGTTGGTGTGATCACACCGTGATAAGCGAGTCCCTGTCTTTAAGAGGGAGCCTTCTCCAAGGACTTCAAACTAAAGAGGCCACTGAAATGCTATTGATAGAGAGTCACAACAACCCCACTGCTTGCAGTGCTTCTGGTCAAGTTGAGAACTACTTTCACGGAACAAAATATACTTCTCATCTGATCTTTCGCACTCTCTCTCTCTCTCTCTCTCTGTTTGAGACATATTCACTGATCTATTTCATCGGCGCAACAGTTTTGACTTGGGAGAGGAACAGCATTCTGCTGGATTGAGGAAGATACTGTTACTGAAGGTTAGATAGACAGGTTCATATAGAGAGGAATGTGTTTGAGTGTGTTGGGTTCTGGTGTGAGGTCTTCATCAGGCTTCCTACGCTGTGTTTACAGTAGCATTGTAACTAGCGGCTGCATTCCCACAGGCCTCACAGCCTCCCCCTGAAACCATCATAAATCATCGTTAACAGACAGCTCCTGACATCCTGCCCAGACATCACCACATAGTCCTCTCTAGTCAGGAATTTCTACGCTGGATGTACAAACATGGCTGGCTGTGTAGCCTCAGCTAGAAACATTACTGAAGCTCACACCCCTAACAAAGAACGAGAGGGTTGAGTTCCAGAGAGCGAGATGAAAGCGTCTCCCAGAATGTGGAGAGCGGCACGCTAATGCCGCAGTACATTATGTTAAGCTTTTCACCCCCGAACCTGCCAGGAATGTGGATTTCTGTTTGTATCCCTGCCAAACTGAGTAGGCTACAATGACAGTCAGGGTGCTTTTAAAGCTATTAACGAATGCTAGAGCTATCAAATAAGGGGAGGTAAGTGAGAGCATAATAGTGTGCATACTAAGTTGTTTCTAAAAATTCAGCATTTTGAGCAGTAAAAATAAGTGGACCTGAAAAAGTATGGTATTCATTCAACTATAACTTACGTATGAATTCAGGGAAATAGGTCCAAATGGAAATACTGTACAGAGATAAAATGGGTAAAACCATAGATGTCAACTAAAATCCTATTTCTGGGAACAGACGCTGTAAACCCCAATGTGCTGTCATTACTCAAAACTTCTGTACAAACCCGTTGCACTACTGTACCATAAGAGTACAGTTACTTGAAGTGATTTTGTAGTCATTACTCAAACCGATAGAGTCGGTTTTTGAGTTGTATCAGCTTGACAATTTTGAGTAAATCAAGAAAGGTTTTAAAAGTTAATTGAAGTTTAAGCTCATTGTTAATTAAATGCAAAACTTTTTAGTGGCTGGGACTAAACAGATGTGTTAAGAAATTGTTAATATTAATTTGATTGAACTTAGAATACAGACATTTTGTTCTTACATGAACATATCCTAGTCAATATTTTCAAGCTTAATATTTCAAAAATCTTAAAAATATTTTCCAAACTTCGTTGTTTTTCCCAACCGCAAAGAAACTACAAAGAAAGTATTTTATCCAGTTTCTAACACAACTTAATGAAGGAAGCATTATGTCACATTCAAAAGTTTAATTTCCAATTAATAATAGCATAACAGAGAATTCAGTAGGGAACATTAAGGCTCCTATCTGTCTCTTGCACTTCTGTATGCTTTTTTAGAACTGTCATTAACACCCATGTCAAAAATGGCCCAACCAACAGACCACTTCAACAACTACAACGACATTCTCAGTAATGCTTACCAGAAACGTTTTTTAATCTACTTCAGCTGAATGCACTGACTGAAGTTAGTCTGGATAAAAGCGTCTGCTAAATGACCAAAATGTAAATGTATAAACTAACATTTGGATAGCATGCTGGGTATTATTCTAATTAGCTCTGTCCCCACCAAAAAAACAAGACAAACTATTTGGCCAAACAAAATAAACTAGTAAATTTTAAATAAATGAAACGCACATATCTGTTGTTTAAATCACTTACTTAAAAAAACATCATCCATGTTTAATAATAAAAGCACAATTGCTGTGATAAAGTTGTACTTGCTTAGTTATCATTTATTATCATAACTTAAAGAACAAAGTTGATGTGACTTCTCATGTAGTTTTTAGTCAGTACCACATAAACAGTTTAAGTAATAAAGACTTGTAATTGACTTTGAGTTCAACTTACTAGAAGTATTTGAGGAAAAAATGCTTTGGGTTTTACAGTGTACTATAATCCTAATTGTATATTCATACACATAATACCAGTGTCAGAAATCTACATAGGCTGCAGTATTTTACTATGTAGCCTACAATCAATGAAATAACAGTCAACCTGTGTACTTCACATGCTCCAAATTGTTCTGCTATTTGTCGGAGTTTAGATCATTACAGAATGGAATGAAAAATATACTGAGTAAGAAAAAAAATCCCTTCTGTACAATTGCAATCAAACATCGCCTGGCACTCTGACTGATTGCAATCAGCAGAGCTTTGCTCCTGCAGTGCCAGTTCACACAACACAGTTGGTTTTCTTACCCAAATCACACGTTTTCTGTTTCTCTAAAATACTACTCAAGACCTCAGCAAAAATAGGCAATGTTCTGTGCACAATGGCACAGGGGGGAAGACAACAATAGACCTCCGATGCCTCTTAATTGACTATCGCGAGGTCTAAGATTTGGAATTTAATCTGAACTGAATGAGAATTCAGTCATCTAATTGAGAGGTCAGTGAACTGAAGGAGTCTATAGGGAGGATCGGAGCAGTCTGACAGGCTCCATCTGTACAGTATATCATTGTTTAGGAGGCAGCAACATGATGACAACCCACAGACACGGATCTCCTCATTGATCACCTACTTACTTACTGCCTGCTTTTAAACCATCAATATCTTTTAAAGCACCACTTAAGATGAGGGACATATGTCTCCTATATGCTCTCTGTCTAAGTGGTTGTGTCTTATACTGGAGGCCAGGGATCCATTGTTTTAAGAGCAGGGGACTGTACCAGAGACCTAGCCTCCAGCAGCATGCTAGTAATGGACAACCCAACACAGAAAAATCTCTGATTCACTCCTCGTGACAGTTGTGTTTCTGGCAGACTTATTTTGGTCTAGCGCTTGGTGAGAGATCACACTTTTAATTTTAAGAATGCTAACGGTTGTTGGAGGATAATTGAATGCGTCTGTCAGAAATGAAATTAGGTTGCACACTGTCATGAAACGTTCGAAAGTAGAAATCAAATAATAGTTTCAAAGAATTCAATTATGTGATATTACTGACTGACAGCAGAGAAGGCTCTGAGCAATTCGAGGTATATTTTCTTTGTTCCTCCCTATCTATTTTCATGTAAGATATACACTTGAGTATCGTTGCTTGTCCCAGGCAGCAGCTGAAAGCAGGACATAGGAGTACTTATGGTGCACTGCCAGCTACTGGTTCTTGGACTAACACGTCTGTGCTGTGTTGGGTTGGAGTGATGAATTCAGCCAGACCCTAGTAGAGTCCCTCCCTCTTTCCTCACTCGGTGTCCTTGACACACTTTCTCAAGGTGGTGGGCACACTGACCCCATCATCTGGTGCAGTCCAGCTCCCAGGAGGGGGGGGGGGCAACATCTATCTCCCTGTCCCATTCGCCTACATACCAACCCTTCTCAGATGCCTTGGGCTCTCCCCTTGACATTTCTGTCAGATAGAGTGATTAATGCCTGTTTACACCGGAAGGCCAAACCATTCCCGTGGAGGGAGGGTACATTGAAGTGCAATTGCTCATTGCTTCATATACTGTACATACGGTCCCCATGAATTCGATTTGAGTGTGTTTGCGTGCATGCATTTGACGTATGTGTGTGTGTATAAGAAAGTTTGTGTGCGTGTGTTGTGTATGTGTTGAACTGTGTGTGGTATTCTCACAGGCCTACAGGGGAGTACAGTGAACCAAGCAGAGGTTCTGTGTGCCAACTCTCTTTGGACCCTGTGTGCCGGGGTGGGCGAGAAATAAACAAAACCTTTCATACTGTTACAGAAGGCAAACAACAAATCTCTATGGAACTGAGTCATAGAATGCTCGTTGGATGCAGAGGCTTACAAACATTTCCTCCAAGGTTGCGTTCAGTGGTGATTAGAATGGTATATCAAACAATGGTTCAGAGATACAATAACTCAATGGGTGTTCTTCTGATTTCCAGTTATATCACAGGCTACTGAAACAGTGACAGGGTTGCGATACAATAGCCAAAATGGATATTTGTCTTATCCAATCTTATTGTATCACAGGCTATTGGGAACAGTCACAGGGTTGTCATGTTTCCGTGCTATGTACAAGAGCGGGAGTGACAGTGGGTCAATGGAACTCTTAACACTGCTATAAGGTTGGGCCATGGTGTGTACATGTGGAGAAGAATAGCTGCTTTAAGACCCTGGATTCTATCCTCGTCTCGGGCTGTTTGATTTGACCTGTAAACTTTATGTCAATGATCCTGATATTTGTCTTCAAACTATTTCATTGAATCACTGATATATTCTTATGAATTATTATTCAAAGTGGTTTTATTATTATTCAAACCCTCTGCCATAAAAGTGCGTTTACAGTGTCACAAGAGATGCCATCGACTGAGATGACAATATACTGTGTGACATCTATTATATCATGAATTTGACAGTGAAAAGAGAGCTTTAGTGATGATCTGTGGCTGAACCTCAGCACCATGTTGGATCCTTAGTGTCTTCCTTCTTATCTTGTGGTAATTTGTGCTGACACAAGCTCAGAAATGGTAGGAGGCCATCAGCACTCTTTAAAGGTCCTGTGTAGGTATCATTTTATTTCACACTACTGATGGCTTGATGCCGAAAGGTTTGTCTTTTTGTTTTCACTCTTTACTTATGCACTTTTCTGCACAATCAGGTTTTGGCCACCGTGATATCCAAATAAAACATCTACATTTTTGCATTTAAGCCTCCATTTTGGATTTATTCCTATTTTTTCAACAGTATGCAGGTTTCCATCTCTTCCACTGCTGACACAATCTCACAGGAAAGATAGGGTGAAAGGTCAAAGGCTAGTGGTTAGGGTTAAGATCTGGCTTAAGTCACTAGTCACTGTTGAACACTAGTGGTGGTCTACAGAGGCCCAGTAGGCACAAATTCCAAAGGAGAAGCAGAGTACTCGTCATGTGAAGGGCAGAATAGTACAGTACTGTATGTGGTCCCTTACCAGAAACAAACACATATGGACAAATGCAGTATGCATTAATTTATCAGACAATGAAGTGTGCCAAAATACAGTATTAAAGAGATTCTCCAGTACTTTTGTATACTTTTTAGTCAGTAGTTCTGAAAGTAGCGCTCACGAGTCAAAAGTGGTCCCCTAAAATTGCGTACTACAGTACATATGTGGCCTACCACTTCGCGGCTGAGCCGTTGTTTCTCCTAGACATTTCCACTTCACAATAACAGCACTTACAGTTGACCGGCGCAGCTCTAGTAGGGCAGAAATGTTACAAACTGACTTGTTGGAAAGGTGATGGTACCACGTTGAAATTCACTGAGCTCTTCAGTAAGGCCATTCTACTTTCAATGTTTAGTCTATGGAGATTACATGGCAGTGTGTTCAATTTTATACACTTGACAGCAACAGGCGTGGCTGAACTAGCCGAATACACTAATTTGAAGGGGTGTCCACATACTTTTGTACATATAGCGTATATTAATAATGATTGTGGTCAGGTTTATTTGGGTATTTTGGTCCACTTCATTGTCTGATAAATGAATGCATACTGTATTTTCCAGTTTAGCTCTTCCTCGTCCAACCCGCTTCTTTCTCCAGTATGTACTCGCCAGTAGTGAGCTGCCCAGTTTGTTCTGGCAAACCCACAGAGGAGTATAACATCAAATTAACCCTCTGCCATTATGAACCCTTTCAGAAACCAAAAGACTTCAGTCTCTTTAAGAGGTTCACAGGGTTATGCAGAATATATTAATCATGTCAGAAAACCAATTATTTCGGATAGATTCTCTGCGGCAGTTAATGTGGAGGCACAGAAGTTGTGGACGAGAAGTGAGAGCAAGGAAAATACCTCTTAGTTTGCAGCCATTGAGACAGAAGAGGCATAGGTCAATGGAATGGTTGTGACATATGCTAAATCGTAGGACTTTCCTGGGCACCACTCATCTCTGATCTTTCTACTTTGCTTGACAGAGGTCAGACACGGCACTGCATAGTGGCAAAACAACTAAAGAAATAGAATGAAAATAAGTATTGATACTGTGTTGGTGAAAGCAATCAGCATTCAGTGATATGAGCCAGACAACTTACCGTTCATTTACTGAGTCTTTCTGGCATATTGTCATAGCTGTATTTGTAATTACACTCATTGTCAGTTTCTAAAGAATTGTTATATTGCAAATTAAAATGATTATGCTAATGTGACTGTGAAGCTATTGATGTGAAACAGACTAATCCATCCTTGCGGTAGGCAGGTCTGTCGGCAGCATCTTTGGCTCTGTGTGTTTTCTACGATGACTCATGGCCATGACAGACAGGTAGATCGATATTTTGACTTTGGCACCTGATTTTTGTCTTACAGGAAAAACGATGGTAATGGAAGAGGACTGTAAATAAGTGGAGGCTTCTTGACAAATGAATCCATTAACATTTCCCTGTGTCGCCTGGTGAGCAGATTTGCCGTTTTATGGGGCAGGAAAAAGTAGCTTGTAAATCTGTGAGGCCGAGTGAGGAGCTGAGAGCAGAGCAGGGAGGACACATCGTCCATGATGCAGCACTTTATCTCCCTGCAAAATGGCATCTTTATCTGCCGAAATTAAGTTTTGATTCCTTGCCACATACGGTGCTGCAAATCACTTTTTAATACTGTTATCAAGGGCAACAGTAAAGTATAGAGCCTGAAGTCATGGAAAATAGCTTTATTGTGTGTCACATACTGTCATTAACGACTGGCAGACAGTCACTGTCTCTCTGTGGCTTACAGTAATAAAAATCACCTCCAAACTGCTGCTTTGTGTACAAATCATATCAGGTCGGTTGCAATAATTTCCAACTCTTTCTCGCTCTTACAGCTTGGTACCCTCATTCTGTGTCACACTGTTAGGGGACAGGCAACCCTACGAAGACGCTGCAATTCACAGGCAGGATTAATTTCCGATTCAAATTTCACTCTGAGATGTGTATCTTCTAAATTAGAAAGAAGCTCTTTCGGGTGGTGACATCATCTTCACATCCCTTGCTGCTTGAGTGAGTGAGGTGATCGATCAGTACAGGGAGGCTTTGTTTGTTCCGTACTACTTTCTGTAAAGATGCTGTGACCTTTGACACACAGTTTCTGTTAGTGATATATCTGGACGGCCGGCTAAAGAGAGCAGAACAAAGGCCCAGCAAGAGTTGTTAGACGCTGATTAGGGAGGAAATAATTTTGGGAATCACTCAGCGACTGTTATGCCTCATCCTAAGTACCAAAATCAAATGGCAACACTTCAATCCCAAGGAGTCCCTGATGAGACACTGAGAATATTCAAGTGTTTTAGAGCCTGGACAGTGTGGGGACATTACTATCCCTAACTATGCTATCAGCAGGGCAATAGAGAGGCACAGAGTTTTAACTGCTGCTGTTTAGTATACAATTTAGTCTGTGGTGTGGTCAACCTCATTACCACAATACACCACCTCCCTCTCCTCCTGTCCTCTAATTAACAACCATACCATTAATACACTTTTACTGTTCCTTAATTCAAATCTGACAGCGGTATGAGTGGAGGAAAGAGCAGCCTGCTTCATCTGTCCACTGTTTGGTGGTACTGTTTTACCATGCACTATTTACATGGTACTGTATCTACTTAGAAGTGTCAAGGAGGCAATAACTAGCTAATATCATTACGCAATAAGCATTTTCTGTTTCTTGGGGATTCAATAATCCTTACAAAGTAGTTACAAAATAGTGAAATGATTTGAAATATGTAGCAGAAAGTACAGTAGCCGATGTGTTTATTGCATGCAATTACCATATAAACAGTACTGCGATAGTAACATCAGCTTTTTCCCCATGAATTAACAACCGATTATACCAGCCACTGGGCACACACTGGTTGAATCAATGTTGTTTCCACATCATTGTGGAATAGACGTTGAATTGACGTCTGTGCCCAGTGGGCAGTGACTTTTTATTTATGACATTCAAAGTCCAGTTAGAGAGTCCAATGAAAATACTGATTGAAATGATATAAGGGGGCAGAAAATGTGCATTAAAAATGCCTAAATTCTCCCAGCCTCATAACAACATGTGTAGAAGAGCATAAGATTAGCTATAAAACTGCAGATTTTCAACTCTGCTTCATGGCAATATGGGTAGAGTTGCAGGAAATTAGCTTTAAAACAACATTTTATCTCAGGCTCATGAGAAACGTAACGAATGGCACGACATTAGCTATTAACATATTACAGTAACTGTACCACTATGCAAATCACCACACTGAAAGTGATTTAGGATGAAATGGCACTAAACCAGATTTTGATGATCAGAAGTCAATTTGAGGGATGGATGTTTTGGAGCCCTATGCCTCAGTCAACCCGTCTCTCCCATCCCACAAGAGTTCCAAAAGCAATTTCCTGCGTCTCGTAACTCAAACTGAAATGCCAGTGAGATGACAGTGGCCCATTGACATTATTGTACATTCACCTAAAATGGAAGGAAGGTGATGAGAATACCCTGTTTCTCAAATTACATTTAAAAATTGTCATTTTCACTTTTCAATTTTGTGAGGCATAGAGCGGCCGTCAACTTCACATTTCACATTAATCCCAGAAAGTCAAGGTAGTGTACAATTCTGTCACACATACATAATATTTCAGCAGGAGTAAATTTAAAAAAATAAAAAACATTATGTTCTAATGGAAAAAGTATTGCCCTAAATACAATAAAGGCTTTGCCACTTTCTCACTTTGCAAAACAAAGTTATGTCCAAAAAATATTAAATAAGGCAATGGTATGTGTGCATTAGACTCTCCATAGACCTTGATTGAAGTGCAGTGATTTCTGAAAAGTGTTTGGGATGGAATCATGAGCTCCCCAAAGCCTAAAACAATGTGTGCCTGTATAAACTCAACAAACCCCACTTTTACTTGTTTCCAACTTTGCTCTTGCTTTCTGATATAGCCAACCAGGTCATGGTTCATTCATAAAATGTGTTGCCCCTGGAGTACTAAGCAGGATTGATCTGCACCAGTCAGATTGTAGGAGCACTGGGGGACTGGAGGAGTCAGACAAGGGTGTTGTAACTCATTCATGCCCGTCAGCTGGGTAAGGCAGTCGCCATACCCTACCTCAAGACCAAAAATGTCAAAGTAGGCTACAAAAAAGAACACTAAAATCATTCCAATCCCAATTAAAATGCAACGACTGTTTAGCGTATTTGATGGCTTGCTTTAGGACCATGCGGAGCATCGCTCAGAGAGGTTGCCATGCTGCGCGCCTTTCCCTCACTTTAAGAAAGCAGAGAGCAGAGACAGCGCCAAACAGTTTGCTTTGCCGGTCAGCCATTTAGCAAGTGCGCCGATTTGCTTTTAATTTGATGTAGGCATTTGAACTCGGCCCTGTAAGCCTCAAAGCCAGCTTTTTTATGGACCGGTTACTTTCACATTGATGTCGACTTTTGAATTCGACCTCGTTGTGACTGCATAGCATGTTTTATGCATCTATTTCATGTTGCACAGTATGGACCACTACACAAGTCAATTTATGGATAAGGTTGAGTAGTGGTTCACATTGTACATGTCGTTCCACAGACCTCTAAACCTAATATTGCGTTTTTGTTTTGTTTTTGGTGTTCTCCAAATAGCATTTTAGAGTTTGAAAATTGTCTAGAAATGCAGTAAATGAGCTTCAACTTTCAGACCCCCCCAAAAAAAAAAAAAGGTTTAGCTGAACTGACTCCACTGTCCCTCTGTGGTAATTATTGATCAGGTCTTTAGACATGGCTGTATGTTAGTCCTAATGACCGTGTCTAAACGAGAATCAGCAGTGCGACTGTGACGAGAACAAATGCCAGTTAGAGAAAATGTGTTTCTTGATTGAATTTCAACAGTGATTACATTTGCGGTCTTACAGCAGTATAAAGCGATGTTGCCTTATGTTTGCTCAGCAGGCAATATGCTTGCTCAAACATCCTTCACAAAAGATATTGTAATAGACAGATTAAAATGATAGTCACTTTAGGGTAGAACATCAGTGGTAAAAACCTTATATTTCAATTCTGAGCTAATCGATTATAGGCTACTGCTACATAACCAACCATGTTAACCAACATAACCAACAATTTCACTGTCTACAGGCTATTCTTTTCAATATAGCCTTACCTATTTGTTTATATTTTGGTGGAATTTTGGAAGAGGATTCGACTTAAAGCGGCAATCAGGAATTTAAATAATAACAAAGTACTGCTACTGCCACTGTTTCCAAAAAAAAGCTGAGGAATGGGGATGGAGAAATATAACCACTCTCAAATTCATAGATAGCTATGGATGCAAGGACTGACCATCCATGATATCACAATTATAGTTTTAAACATGTTTTTAGGCTGTACAGTGTATGTTTACATTTACTTTGTTTACAAACATAGGAGTGAAACAAGCTTATACTTTGGGTTCTGATGGGGTACTACAGTTGAACTAAGCTCATGAGGCATTTATAAGTTATATTCTTCAAGAATCAATGGGCACATATTATCATGAATTTACATAAGTCCAAGAATGGATGTAGCAACTGCTGATTGCTCATTTTGACCATCATAGCAAGGGAAATAATTGATGGTAGACTAATGCTTATCAGAAGCGACTTCACCATTCATTTCCTGGATTCAGGTTCATTCAAACATCATTTTAAGCTTTGTTTTAATATTGACAGTTACAGCTGATTTCGGGATTCGTTCTCCTTAAATATTTGTGAACTGATGTATTCGTTTTCGTCTCTGAATTGTTTAATCAAACTTTTCGCTGCCAGCTCCTGATATCAGGGCATAACAACTCCAATCTGTCTCCTGAATTAGCCTAGTGCGCACAGCTATATCCTGTCTCGAGCTTGTTTTTTTTTTTACCTTGTTTTCCCTGGCTAAACTAGCTGGCTAGCTAAGCTATGCTAGTTTTCATCCTCATTCCCAAACTTCATAAATACTACACCCTCAAATTCAAAAGTCCTTTGCTAGTTATACAATCATGTAACTAAGAAATTACCTGGAAAGAAACTTGAAAATTATTTAGTGTTTTTTGAATAGCCATGACTGGTTCAAGGTCTCTTCGGCATCATTGCCAACTGTGATAACAGGCAGCCTCTACCCACTTTGTTTGATGGGATATGTAGTGGTTTTGCCAACACAGCCAGATATGTCCACAGTCTTGTATCCATAACCTAAAAAAAAAAAAACGACTCTACATAGCGTCAATTGCTACTATGAATGGCCAAATTACTTCCGGATATGGAGCTTCTCCTCCTCACCACTTTATACTCGATAAATAACATCCATTCCGAGGCTCCAAGCCGGGTTTTGATATGGCCGCCACAGACAGGAGTCGGTCGTTGTTGGATTGGTTGAAGTAGCATGGTACAGAGACGGAGCCTTGTCCGATTCAATTCCATCAGTAGAGCGCTAGGCGCGGTACTGAGGTTGTATACTGTCGCTAGACAGAGTGCGGAGCGTGGTAGCGGCAGTTACGGAGGACTTTTGTGAATTTTCTGATTCGGAACATGAACTTCATATCAACCAGACATCGGCCCAGGTAGTCAGCTAGACACGTTAAGCATTAAAAGTGAACAGAGCAAACGGTAATTGCAAAGGTTTTCATGCATACCTTCAAATGACTGAGGGCGGTGCTTCTCATAAGACAATTTAATATCTGTCATATTTCAAAACTGTTTCGCTGAAGTCCTGGAATTTGTTCATTCTCTGAAGTCCTGGAATTTGTTCATTCTCTATCCATCCCCCCCCTTTTTTTACCTTCCCCTTCTATTCGTCAAGTGTGAGACTCCTAAAGATTTCAATTGCAGCTGCTGCAAGGCAGTAGGTCTTTGAAACAGCATTTGATAGCCACTGGACTTGCCTCATCGCGGAGTTTTTGACTCCTCATCATGGGGTATAGTGTACAAACTGCAAGAAGTGGAAGAAGAGGAGTCACAGGATACTTACTGCAGATGATCACCATATCTTTCGTTTTGCTAATTGCCCTCGTGGATATCGGAGCTGCTCAAGGTAAGCGATCGAATTCATACCTGCATGCAGAAAAAAGCTCCAGCGCTCGAGTGTTTTGCGGATGGCCAAAGTCGAAGATTTGTGCTGGATTTTTGCAACAACAGAAAATCATAGTTCGCTGACACCGTAAATGAATAGCATAGACTTGTCCATTTCTGCCCAACAAAATAGAAGAATCCCAGAGTCGCATACCTTATAGAGTGAAAAATATAGTCACAGCTGTACTATGGTGCGCTCTGGGATATTTACACAGTTAATTACTGTTTCTTCCATATCGACTACTGGAATGTGGTGGATATCGACGTTTTTCAAACGTGTTTATTACCTAAGTGTAAGGCTATGCGTTAAAAGGACACAACTTCAATAAAGCCTTTGCTTGGTGTAAAACAGACCTGACCATAGCCATTTTTGCTCAATTTTAAGATACTTTTAATCGTTTTTTTGTTGTTATATAAACGAACGATTAGCAAGCTACACCTGAGTCATCGTAGTCACAATATGTTTCTTTAGACTATCCCTCTCTCTCGCGCGCTGCACACACACACACACACACACACACACACAAACACGCAGTTGACTTCAACTTTGCGTGCGGATCAAAGTGCGCGGGATGTCTTATATCGAGACATAAAAGAAATAATCTTCTCCGGCATTTTACATAGTAGCCTAGGCCTTAAACAGCAATTGAAAATATTTCGTTTAAGGAACGTTGACTCTAACCCTATCAGCAAAATTCAATAACTGCCCGTGGAGGCTTAATTATATTTCATCATACTCCTAAGGGGCAGTTCGAAATTTACTGGTCCAACTTAAGGTGTCAAAAGAACTGCACCTGTCTCCCCAACATTTAAAATAAACTGCACCCCCCTCGTAGAGTTAACTCAAAATCATGTTTAATACCACAAATAACAATAACTATAGCGACCCGGTGTTAATAAACGTGGATATAGACTTTCCCACTTCAGCATGATTTTGTGGTGCAGGCGATGCTACTCAGGGCTACAGGCCAGAAGGTTGAGGGTTCTCACCGACCACCACAGACAAGCTCACTCTCCCTGCCTGTTTCATTACACTACAATCAGAGCCGGCTGCAGACAATGATCAGCTAGGGGGAAATCAGATTTTCAAAATTTTTTATGCCATATTTATAATTATATAAAATATATACACCACATTTGTGCACCACACAACCAACAAACAAACCAATATCATGGTTTGTGTTTTCAACACAACAATAAATAGACTATGACAATCTGGACAAACAGAAAATACATCCCTTCCTACCTTGTAGGTTTACCCAGTATCCAAATGTCATTCAACTTTTTGGTGTTTGGTGTTTCATCAAATGGCACAGTTTGGATTGATTGGTTTTATTTTTCAGTTAAAAAAATGCATATATTTACACACAGTACAAATATTTTTACAAGTAACTGGGATTGCACTATAAAGTCGGGAAATTATTTCCATTGTGGTCCCTTTTTTTTTGTACATAAATACAGTGCCTTCAGAAAGTATTCACACCCCTCAATTTTTTTGACATTTTGTTGTGTTACTGCTTGAATAAAAAAATGGATTACATTTAGATGTTTTGTCACTGACCGACACACAATAAATACCCCATAATGTCAGTGGAATAATGTTTTTAGACATTTTTACAAATTTACTAAAAATGAAACGCTGAAATGTCTTGAGTCAATAAGTATTCAACCCCTTTGTTATGGCAAGCATAAATATGTTCAGGAGTAAAAATGTCCTTAACAAATCACCTAATAAGTTGCATGGACTCATTCTGTGTGCAATAATAGTGTTTAACATTATTTTTGAATGACTACCACATCTCTGTACCCCACACATACAATTATCTGTACGGTCCCTCAGTTGAGCAGTGAATTTCAAGCACAGATTCAACCACAAAGACCTGGGAGGTTTTCCAATGCCTCACAAAGAAGGGCACCTATTGGTAGATGGGTAAACGTTTAAAAGGCAGACATTGAATATCCCTTTGAGCATGGTGACGTTATTAATTACCATTTGGATGGTGTATCAATACACCCAGTCACTACAAAGACACAGGCGTCCTTCCTATCTCAGTTCCCGGAGAGGACAGAAACCGCTCAGGGATTTCACCATGAGACCAATGGTGACTTTAAAAACAGTTAGAGTTTAATGGCCGTGATAGGAGAAAACTGAGGCTTGATCAACAACATTGTAGTTACTCCACAATACTAACCTAATTGACCGTTTGAAAAGAAGGAAAGAATAACAAATATTCCATAACATGCATCCTGTTTGCAACAAGTCCTGAATACAAAGTGTTATGTTTGAGGCAAATCCAATAATACAACACAATGCTGGATACCACTGTCCATATTTTCAAGCATAGTGCAGCATGTTATGGGTACATTTGTAATCGTTAAGATCTGGGGAGTTTTCAGGATAAAAAAATAAACGGAAGGGAGCTAAGCACAGGCAAAATCCCAGAGGAAAACTTTGCTCAGTCTGTTTTCCACCAGACACTGGGAGATGAATTCACCTTTCAGCAGGATAATAACCTACAACACAAGGACAAATCTACACTGGAGTTGCTTACCAAGAAGACAGTGAATGTGCCTGAGTGGCGAGTTACAGTTTGGATTTGAATACTTATGTAAATTAGATATTTAAAAAACAAACAAAAAAAAACATGTTTTCACCTTATTATTATGGGGTATTGTGTGTAGATGAGAAAACAAAAAATCTATTGAATCAATTTTGAATTCAGGCTGTAACACAAAAAGTTGAATGAAGGGGTATGAAGTCACATAGTCAGGCTTACCCAGTAGTGACGTTTTGATAACTGTGCAAATCTCTCTAGGAAAAGGTGACTTTAATCAATATATTGGCCTGTATTTACTCCCCCAAAATGAAATGCTAATTAGCTGCTAAAGAACTACAAATGCCATGATGATCTGGTTGAGACAGTCAAATCGAGGCAAAGGTAAGAATCTCTGGATTAACTATCACACATTAGCTAAATGTGGTAATTAATAAATTGGCAACATTTCTTGAAATGGACAATTCTGTGAACTGTGTTGTGCAGGTTTTAAATTGACACAATACCTGTTAGCAAAGGTGTCAGCTAGCAATGAGGTGCAGGAGCTTGCAGGGGATTGTAGTTTTGCATGTCTACTTTGATGCTAATTAGCATTTTTGAGTCTGAGACTAAGTAGAGCCGAATATATTGATAAAAGTCACCATGTCCGAGAGAGATTAACATGGTTATGAAAACGTCATGCCAGGGTAAGCCTACACGAAGCACAGCGCTTATTTTAAGTGTTTCTAAAATCCCATGTGGGGAAAAATGAACGGTGGAAAAACGATTGTAACCATTTCCCTGTTTTACTGCTAGGTTTTATGGGTATTATGACACCTCCAATGTGGGGCTCTATTACATAGATAGACAGATTACAGAGAAGCTGACAAAAAACTGCTCGACCTCCAGATGAGTATGAGAGGGGAGTTTAAGTACAATTCTTGTTTTGCTTGGTCTTTAGATGTTTGGGGCTGCTGGTGGACCATGATGTGTAGGCATTATCAATGAAACTGGACTAGCCCACCTTCCAGAGTCTTTAGGGTGTCTGTAGCTAGGTTTCCATTCAATTGGCAACAGATTTTCATGTGAATGTTTAAAAAAAAATCTCATCAGAGTTGTTTCCATCAAATTGACTCGTTGAGGATAAAAGTCTGGGCATAAATACATCGTGCACATAAAAAATGTATTTTGGTATTAAATTCCCATACCGAATAAAAAAAATACAAGTTAAATTAGTTTCCATGGTATTTTCAACTCTAGGCCTGCTGATGCTTTTGTCACAAAAAAATGTTGCGTAGGTATAGGGAATGTACCCACTCTGGTGTTGACATTGGCGTTCTAGCCAACAGCGGCAGATACAGTGCGGGTAGAGCCTACTGCATGACGAATGCAATATTATTTTATTTGTCAAACGGCAGAATACATACATCACCAGAACAAGACCCTCAATATTTATTGGAAAGGAGCATCACGATGACCGTGCACGTTTACCACCCCATGAAGTCCCTCATAACTTATTTCCTATGTAGCCTAATAAACTCCATGCTTTCCCATGATGACATAAACAGATAAATGATCCGACATGTATACATACTTTGCTCCCTTAAAAAGGTTGGATGGAAACCTGGTTAACGTCAAGTCATTTTGAGGACACTGGAATTATATTTGATGTATCTGAATAACTGGGCCTTGTTGGGAGCATATGAAGCCACATTGCTTTAGGACGACTAGGGAGAATGATGATCTGCAACAGACAGCGCATCTCAGTATCAAAAGTAAAAATACAGCCCTTTCTAGGCCTTCTAAAACTGTTGAGTGTAGACCCACAACTGATCCAAATGGAATAAAACATTCAAATCACAGGGCTTTTGCGCCGTTATTCAAATGACATTTTCCCTGCAGCCTGGAGTAGAATTTTGTACTCCCTTGAAAACAATAATGCAACTATTCATTGCAATGTGGCGTTGTCGGCTAGTCTATGCATTATGTTGTCCCTGAACAAGATCAATAGAGGAGCTGTTTGAGCTGTGCGTCTCACGTCTTCACTGCTCTTTCATGCTCCATGATGCACCTGGCCACACTGATTTGATGTGTGGAACGATTGCTAGTCAGCCTATTGCAGATCTGGACAAACAATCCACCTAGCACTATTGTCACTATGACTGGTGGACAGAGGGCGGGATAGACAGACTGGACTATATTAACCTGGGGTATAGTACAAGCTAGTGCAGGAAAGCGTAGTGCAAAAGGGAAGTACCAAAACACCTTGATATAAGGGAGGTACATACAAGCAGATGAGGACATTTAGCTAGGATGGAAGACATTATATAGTAAAACCTGCAAACGTAAACCAGGAACAAAACGCATTACCCTCCCCTGTGCCCAATAAAAAAAATCACACACAACCCTCCCCAAAACAAAACTAAACGTTCGACAACCCCCCGGTAAATATTCTGTCCTTTATATCAGCTTTTTGCAACTATGAGTTAGATCAATCTCAGCGTTGGATTTTAATGCACTCATAGACTTTCATAATGAGGTATAGTTGTCGCCTGTTGTTGTGGATTTTCATCGCCTTTCATTTTCCTCTTCCTTCCATTATTCCCTCTTTCTTCCATCTCTCACACTTGTTGAAAGGATGGTAAAGTTCAGGGTCATAGGCCACTGCCTCATCCATCAGGAGAGTTGCTCTTCTCACATCTGTTGTCCTTGGATATTCACCTGCAGCTGTCTGAGCAGTGGTAGGCCCACAACGCTGAGGCTAGAGTCATTGGTCAACAATAGTAATGGAAGGCTTTATTGGTTACATACAGCATAACGTTTCAATGGTTGAATGTTATTAATTCCAGATGGTTCTGATTTTTGTTTTGTTGAGGCTTGTATCCTTCTTCATTATTTTCCTGCATGCTGCCATTTCAAATAGCAGTCAAATCTCAAATAGCATGCAGAGAGCTTCGAACACCAAAACCCATTTACCAAATCCATTCCCAACTGAGCTGGATTGTCTGTCAAACAAAAAAAAAGGCAAAAAACCATCCCCTAGGGTGTGCTGAATGTGCATCCCTGTGTGTGTGTTTTTTTCTCCGGAGGCAGGTGGGTGGCCTCTTTCTTACCATAGATGCATTGTGAATATCCCAAACACAAACGCACACATAATGTAACAATGGAAGTAATGGTGTGAGGATTTTTCACATTTTCTATGTCAGAACTAAGGGCTCTATTAACACGGAACCAGCTGGAGGAGGAAAGAATGTTTTCCCAACAGTTTAACGAGTAATTTGGAAGTCACGCTTTCGCCCTTCATGCTCTGGATCAGTCCAAGAGTCCCCTGCAATCTCAAATTGCAGCCCTAAAACCATAATTTCAGATGATCCATACAGGGAAAAGGGTCTGTCAGCAACCCAATTCAGTCTGTCCTGGCCCCAACCCCTGCCCCAGCTCCCAGCCATAGATCCTGCCCCAGCTCTCAGTCCCGGGCCCCAGCCTCAGCCACAGCATCACAGTGATTCCTACATAGTTAATGAGGAATGAGAAAAACGGAGGAGGAAAAACAGCTCTGGTTTCTAAAGGGCAGGGCTGGGATGACATAATGGCCATTCCAGAACCCCGGAGAGGGTCGTGTCGTTGACTGGAGTGGGAACACGAACCAGGTCGTTCCCTGTCCATTAAGAAGTCGATAAGCCTGGAGAACATTGTTTGGGGGTAATTAATGGCCCTGCCTTCTTTGTGCACTGATGAGCTGCCTGTGCAAATTCCACTGGAGAGTCTCTTCAGCTCAAAAGGACTCACCCGGTTGGTGATTAGTGTCTCACTTACCCGGCAACCGACTTTTCTATTTTTAATGTAATAAAAAAATAAAAAATTACCCCCATTTTTCTCCCCAATTTCAACCTGTCTCATCGCTGCAACTCCTCAACGGGCTCGGGAGTTAAAGGTTGAGTCGTGCATCCTCCGAAACATGACCCGCCAAACCGTGCTTCTTAACACCCGCCCGCTTAACCAGGAAGCCAACCTCACCAATGTGTCGGATGAAACTGTTCAACTGACGACCGGAGTCAGCCTGCAGGTGCCCGGCCCGCCACAAGGAGTCACTAGATTGCGATGAGCCAACTAAAGCCACTCCGGCCAAACCCTCACCAATTGTGCGCCACCCTATGGGACTCCTGATCAAAGCCGGTTGTGACACAGATAGTATGAGACGGACTCTCGGCATGGTAGCTCCTCATGGTGAATTTAAACAGGCTCTGCTTCTTATTAGTCTATGTTTGAACTTGTACTCTTGACAAGGTAATCCACCTAGCTTGTTTCCAGCAGAGAGAGAGAGAAAGAGAGAGAGAGTAGGATAGCTGTCTAGCTATCAGGGAACGGGGGTTAAAGAAGATAGCTTTTTAACCTACCGAACTCTTTACAAAGCAGGAATTGAAATATGGGGTTAGCCAGCCAGCAGCCAAATGCTTTCCAATTCAGGGACAGTAGCTTGATTGGCATTCTTGAAGAAGGGGCAGGCGTCCACACCATCATCCATTCACACAGCAGGGTGTGCAGTGTGTGTGTGTGTGTGTGTGTGTGTGTGTGTGTGTGTGTGTGTGGTGTGTGTGTGTGTGTGTGTGTGTGTGTGTGTGTGTGTGTGTGTGCGTATTTAGGAGCAGACCTGGGCTCTGTGACTGTCTGAATATGCAGATGAGCTAAGGATGAGAGAGAAGAGGCAGTGGAAGAGAAGGTTTATCTTTGATCGTTCTCCAAACAGTGCATATCTAAATCAATGTCTAAGCCTACTTCAAATACATCCCAGCCAATACACCCACCCTGCTGTCACTCCGGTATGGAATGACACAATATATTGAACTAAAAGTCAAATCTGTTAACAAGATTTAAGTACATTTTTACTTAAATGACAGGCCTATTTGATACATGAGATAAGCTGTTTCATAATGAAGACCAGTGTGATGCCAACTAAGCCTCTCTGTCATCTTCAGAAACTGCAGCTTCAGACACTGTGCAGAGGCAAACCCAATCTAACCAAACCCAACCTAGGGAGTCTGTGGACACAGCCATTAGCCACTTTTTCTAAACTTTCCTCCTTATACTTCATACTACACCCCCCCAGTGCTCTCTCTCCCTCTATCCTCTCTCTCTCTCTCTCTTTGAACAATAAAAAATATTGTTCAAACAACCAGACAGTATAAGAGTTTGTTATTTTTTTAAGTGAAGGGAAACTTAGGATGGAAATGTAACCACATTCGCAGAGGCACACACACACAACGTGCTTACACACACACACACACACACTCTCACACTCGTATTTCGAGATTGATCACAGTGTGTTTAAAAAAACGGGGTAAGTGAGAATGTTGTTGCTATCATTATTACTCTAAACGTTTCCCCAATTGCCTGACAACTATGGTCCCAGCCGAGCTGCTAAGGT
The DNA here is from genome assembly GCF_018296145.1 of Oncorhynchus tshawytscha. Classification (NCBI taxonomy): domain Eukaryota; kingdom Metazoa; phylum Chordata; class Actinopteri; order Salmoniformes; family Salmonidae; genus Oncorhynchus; species Oncorhynchus tshawytscha. The sequence goes on from NC_056448.1 coordinate 11,715,886, forward strand.
TACAGCCACTGCAGTCATTTCACAAATGCCGTCTGCACGCACAATGAGCACATTGTACCTGTGGAGGAATGCTAGCGAATTATCTAGCGCTAAGACCTTTTGGCAATGCCCAGAAGGTGACAAGATTATGCAGTTAATGCTTTCAGGCCCATATTTCATTGAGGGAAAGTGAGACTCAGTAACATATGCAACCTAGCTGATGGCAAAGGGCAACAACCAACGCTGTGTATGTCATCAGAAATGGCCTTCTGGAGCCTTTTCCTCAGGCGGATGATGTCAGAAAAACATGGTGTTTGTTGGCTCTACTCCAGATGGAGTGTGAGTGGGGTTTAGGGTGATAATTACTGTGAAAAGAGGCTGCTGAGTTTGTGTCCCCACACCTGACATCACTTTCTATTTTTGTTGAAGGGAAAGGGTATATATATGACTGTTATTGGGCCTGATGTGTGTGCAGCAGTGCTGTTGAATCCGGATATCTCCAGCTGTGCGGATACGGCTAGATACTGTATCATGGGCACAATAACGACTCACAACATCCTCTGTCATCTGCCTTATTCTCTGAGATACAAAATAAAGGAGAGGCGGAGGCAGAGAGCAGAGAGATACAGTAGAGAGGAGAGAGGAAAGGCAGACTGGAGAGGGTGAGAGTCAAAGAGGACAGGGAGTCGAGAGGGAGAGAGCGACGACGAGAGGGAGAGATACGAGGAGGAGATGACGGGGTTAGAGAGAAGATGAGAGGAAAGTGTCATTAATCACCCTGCAGTGTGACACTCTAAACTACAGGGGAGCGTCACAGTGCAAGATTCACTTCTATTAGCAGTGCATTAGCAGGGCCCAGCACAAGTAGCAGCCCTTGACAAGCAGGCCTGTGCCAGAACGGCTGACCTCTGTTTCAGCACAACGGATACTCCTCTTCAATACCACCCAGAGAGCAGAAAGCCTCCCATTCACATCACATACACACAGCTGAAGTGTTGTGCATAATGTGTGCCTGTGTGTGTGCCTGTGTGCTTGTGTGTGCCTGTGTGTGGGTGTGTGCCTGTGTGTGTGCGTGCGCCTTTGATTTCACCAGAGCTCAGTGTTTGGAGTGACACTGCGTTAGAGAGCTCAATGTTTGGAGTGACACAGTGTGTTAGGGAGCTCAGTATTTGGAGTGACACAGTGTGTTAGAGAGCTCAGTGTTTGGAGTGACACAGTGTGTTAGAGAGCTCAGTGTTTGGAGTGACACAGTGCATTAGAGAGCTCAGTGTTTGGAGTGACACAGTGCGTTAGAGAGCTCAGTGTTTGGAGTGACACAGTGCATTAGAGAGCTCAGTGTTTGGAGTGACACAGTGCATTGGAGAGCTCAGTGAGCGAACACTCTGTCCAACTGCTATTGCCTGAGTACTGTGTCCCATTTTGCCTTTTGACTACATGTAGTCACTGACAAAAATGGTTATTAAAAAAAGAGCTCCTGTACTTAATCAACCGTGCTACCAGCTTTGATAAGGGATGATGACTGTTATGATCATGTTTAAGGTTACCTGTGCTGTCACCTCTGTTTTGGAGTGAATACCAAATCATGGCTCTCCCAATCTGAGGTGGTTGGTGGCTGCTAACATTCTCAGTAATTTCACATTCAGAGGGTGAATCAGCGAACACTACAGTGGATATACTGAAGGATCCCAGGCAAGGAGAGGAGAGGTGGTGCAAGGGTACACTACAGCCCCCACTCCACACGGAGAGGCACATTATTATCAGAGGGGAGAGAAATGGAGGATCAGAGGGACAGAGGGAAAGGGAGAGACAGGGAGAAGGAGAGAAAAAGAGAGCGAGGGAGAAGTGATTTCCAGTTAAGTGGCCCTTCTCATGCCATTTTAAGCAGAGACTGACAGGGCACATCTTGAGCGAATACAAATACACACTCTATCCTCTGCCCTTTAATTTGGCTTTTGTTCTCCCTGTGGGCCCACTGGGGTGCAACCACAAATACCCTGTTGCTTTTCCATCTTTCCATGCCCTTAACAGGAGAGCAGCCAGGGGACAGGACAGGTCAAATACAGGATTTTATGTGATCTTAGGTGTGCTTTCAATGTTTGTTGCTACAGAATTGGATGTTTTTTGTGTTATGTGACTAGCCATCTAAATCTGTATGTGCTTAATCCAAGCCTTTTGTAATTCATTGTCATGCCGTAAGCTACATGTTTGGCATTGCAACGAGCACAACTGAGCACAGATCTGCTACATAGCTGAGTTAACATGACATGGGGGGATGGTTTGTAACTCTTTTGCTATTAAAGGGATATTTTTTTCAATCTACATCCCCAGAGTCGGATGCACACACTTTTTACCTCTATGTGTGCATTTTTGACATAAGTTTCTAGCTAGCGCGAGCGCAATTGCTAACTAGTGTTAGCGCAATGACTTAGCATTGGCTCGCGAAACTACCTCTAACTTCCTTCATACTGGACACAGAGACATTAAAATGGTATCCACGAGTTCATCTGACTCTGGGGAAGTAGATATATGGCCTCGTTGCCAACATACCCAAGTACGCTTTTAACATTTGCAGATTGTTGTTTATGAGTTGACTGACAGGGAATTTGGAATATACAATAGATTCAACCCAAACACTCATACTCCAACGCACACTATGGAAAGCACTGTACCTGTATGTTTAAAACAGTTCTTGAGCCACTGTGTAACTCACCTGGTGAAATACCCCTTTCTGCCTACTACAACTGACATCAACAATAAGAGGACACGCAATCAAACTGATATCCTCTCCTTTTGCTATGCATGTTAGTCTTCCTTTAAAAAGAAGAGGATTAGGACACAAAATAGGCGGAGTAAGAGTGGAGGGATTTGGGACTGAATTGGAATGCTGCTGGCACACGGATGTTACACACTGGCAGACACTATAAAAAGCCCCAAAGTGCTGATGAGCACCAAACAGTCATATGGCTGTTATTTCCCTGCTGTTCCTTTAATGGTGTTCCTTTCAGACTCCTGGCGCTGCCTCGTCCCAGCAGGTACACTACAGTAGGCTATAGTACTGTACAGAGCTAGAGGAGGTAGGTGAATAAAAACGGACACTGTGTGCCGTGTCATACTTGCGATGCACCTCAGACCCCCGAGCTCCACAGGATACAGAATCTAAGCCTGCAGTGGGCATACTGCTTCTTTTTTTCCCCCCTTTTAAAAAAAAACAAACATTTGAGAAAACTACATCGCCGTCTTTCTGTGGAAAGTCGTTAGAAAGTCATCCTAAAGTCATGCAGTTCAGATGACAAAGACCTGGGTGTAGCTCCCAGTAGCAGCAGCAGGAAGTGGCTGGTCTGAGCTGATGGGTGTGTTGACTATTCCAACACCACCACCAACACCACCACACAGTATGGAGCAGAGCAGGCATCATCTGGGTCCTAGTGTACTGTACTCAACCGCTATGGAAATCATGCCTCTTCAGAGAGCTCCTATCTGTGCCTATGTGCCGTCTATGATTGACAAAGCTAAACCTTTAATCCGGTCACCTGATGTCTTCTTGTGCAGACAGCTAAAGCTTGCTGTTTTCCCTGTGGAACACTAGGAGAAGAACATAACTCAATCAAATGTTAGGACCCCTCAAAGAATTGAAACAGCATTAATCCATGATAGAAACCATGTGTCTTCCTGCCTGATATTTTGTTAAGCTTAAAAACTCAGATACGGAAGATGTCGTAAACTTGGACATATAATTATATTTGTACGGTGATAAAATCGTCACGCCCCATCAGCACGTTATTTCCTGAGTTGTCTGGGCCTTATCCTTTTCAATTGTAGGGACATTCACCTGGCATGGGTCTTGGTAGTGCTGTGGTGTATGTACGCTGAACAAAAATATAAAACGCATCATGTAAAGTGTTGGTTTCATGAGCTGAAATAAAAGATTCTCAAAAATATGACATACACACTGGTACGCCGGTACGCTGGAGAAGTGTGCTCTTCACGGATTAATCCCGGGTTTCAGCTGTACTGGACAGATGGCGGTTTGCTGATGTCAACGTTGTGAACAGAGTGCCCCATGGTGTCGGTGGGGTTATGGTATGGGCAGGCATAAGCTACGGACAACGAACACAGTTGCATTTTATCCATGGAAATTTGAATGCAGAGATACCGTGACAAGATCCTGAGGCCCATTGTGGTGCCATTCATCCACTGCCATGTCACAGGGATCTGTACAAAATTCCTGTGAGCTGAAAATGTTCCTGTTCCCGCCAATTTCAGGAACTTCGCACAGTCATTGAAGAGATCAACTCTATTCGAAGGAAATGGGTCGCACTGCGTGAGGCAAATGGTGGTCACACCAGATACTAACTGGTTTTCTGATTCACGTCCCTACTTTTTATTTTAAGGTATCTGTGACCAACACATGCATGTCTGTATTTGGTCTCCAAAGTGGCGCAGCGGTCTAAGGCACTGCATCTCAGTGTTAAAGGTGTCACTACAGGCACCCTGGTTTGAATCCAGGCTGTATCCCAACTGTCTGTGATTGGGAGTCCCACAGGGCGGCGCACAATTTGCCCAGCGTCGTCCAGGTTTGGCCGGTGTAGGCCGTCATTGTAAATAAGAAATTGTTCTTAACTGACTGGCCTAGTTAAATGAAGCATTAAAAAATCCCAGTCATGTGAAATCCATAGATTGGGGTCTAATGAATTTATTTAAATGGACTGATTTCCTTAAATGAACTGTAACTCAATAAAATCTTTGAAATTGTTGCATGTTGCGTTTTTTTGGGGGGTTCAGTGTATATCAGCATTGAGGCGACGGGGGGAGGGAGACATGGGGGGAGGGAGATATGGGACCAGTGCCCTTTAGTGGAAACATGAGATCAGGAGACCCACGCTCTGCGTTTCCTGTCTAACGTTTATCAGCATCTCCCTCTCTGTTATCCCCGGGCTCTTAAAACGCCTGATGAAAGGCCAGCACAGATAAATGTTTGTGCCTCCTTGTTTTTATGGGGCTTAAATGACATCCTCCATTCCTACCCCAGCTCTGTGATCTCACAAGCAGAGTTATGGTTTCTGGTTTACATTAGAGCTCAATGGAGGCAGACTGGGGATGCTTGAAGGACAGTGTTACTTCATCTTCCCCCTACACTAATGAATGGTCTTACAGTAACTCTAATCGCTGTATGTTGAACGAGTCAGAGGGTGCAGTAATGGGGAATGAGGGTAGAGCTATGTAATTGTCCAATCTTACCAGGAAGGAGTAAGTGGATTTTCTGGTAGTGTGTGTGTGTGTTGTAGGGTGTGTCTGTGTTATCTAATGAAATAACAGCTCTGTGTCTCACCCCTAAATCCCTAAGGCTGGTTCGAGACAACATTAACCACTGCAGAAACAGAGATTACTGCTAGACCTGTCCTGCTAAACATTTACCTGTTTTCCCTGGGACCCTCGCCCCCTCACACACACACACACACACTTTATTTAGACAGGTCAGGGTTAAAGTGTATGTGTGTGTGTCCGTGTGTGTGTGTGTCCGAGTGTCCGATAGTAACAGAGTCTGACCCTGGGAGGAAAGTCTTCTCTAGATAAATCTGTGAGAATACCAGGCCATTCATCCCCAGGAAATCAATATGTCTTATAATTCCCCTCATTTTTCTTCCATCTGTTATCTACAGAGCTGCCAACAGACTTTTAAACAGAGCAGGCCATTATGACCAAGACCCCATTCAATGTGTGCCAGAATGTCAACGTGTGATGTTGTTGTTTCTTACTCTGTTCAGTGAGGTGCTAAATTAAAGTCCTCTGCCATTGGTTTGCAGTGCTGTGGGTGAGTGTGTGATCTGATCGATTCTCCTCCCCCTCGCGTCATTGACTGAGATAAAAGGAAGGAATGTGACGACTGTGTGTGTCAAAAGGCATAGGTGCCTAGAAGTCAAACGGTGTTGTAGTCATCTATAATTATATCGTAATTATGAAAGGTTGTTATTTTAGTTTTGATTTAATAATGCTCTCTACATGTTTTAGTGGAGACTGGAACTCACCATCAAATAATCTACTCTGCTTATTCTGTCCATATTGCATATTGTTTTATTCCTCTAATGTGTTTAAATGCATCTCTCGTGTGTGTGTGTGTGTGTGTGTGTGTGTGTGTGTGGTTGTGGTGTGTGTGATGGACCCCCTCCCCAAACTCTGACCTCTTTTCTCCAGTTTGGGGCTTGTTACTGTAATTCCACTATTACTTCTCAGCTCAAAATGGCTCTCGGGTGTCAGCACTTTCTGTGTTTGTACAGCATGTGTTTGTGTGCTGGTGTGTGTGCCATATCTCTGTGATCAGTCCCCAGTGGCAGGAGCAGCTCGCTGGCAGGCACCGTTAAACTGGGCCAAGCTCAATGGGGCTCATTTAAATGGGGCCCAGTCAGAAACCCCATTGCGAAGGGTTGCTTTACGACTTCACTTATTCTGTTTGTGAACCGCATTTTCATAAAGTTACAGTATGTCTGCTCGCTAGATAAAGGCTGTTTGTACTGTATGTCTCCTCAGACACACAGTCAGGAACCAAAGTGTAGACTACTGTTAAATCTGAAGCTGTCTGCCAAATTAAGGGCTTCATAGACGGAGAGTTTCTTTACTCCATAGCCCCAGAGAGACGCTTCTTGTACCACTTAGTCCAGTGGAATGAAAAGCAGTATGGGGATGATGTGAACGTGACAGAAAGCTGCACATAAAGGGCTAGGTGGAAGTTAAACATCATTACTCACAGACCTGGAAATTAGGTCAGGGTCGTGTGTGTGTGTGTGTGTGTGTGTGTGTGTGTGTGTGTGTGTGTGTGTGTGTGTGTGTGTGTGTGTGTGTGTGTGTGTGTGTGTGGGCTGTAATGGTCCCACAAAACCAGAACTGGGTCTGAGTCTGATGGGAGAAAGAAAACACAGGTAAAGTGTAGAATAGCAATAATCTGAGGGGTGAAGATATTTTTGGTGCAATATTCTATGACTTTTTCAAACGGTAGGTCATCAGGGAGTCGGCACACAGAGGCACCCTATAGCAATCATCTGCACAGCACATATTTGGATTCATACTCTGAGGAAAGTATGGAAATAGTTAAGGTAGGTAGAGGGTAGAATGGGATAAACAGTCCAGAAGTAGCTGACCAAACAGACCGCAGGAAGAGGATGAATAATGAATGTTGTTGTGATGATCAGACCGGAACAGAAACGAACAACAAAATGGCTATTTTGAAGGTCAAAGGTTAAGAGGACTGTAAATATAGTCTAGACTGACTGAGGAAGACATTTCTGATGGCTTTCTGTGCTGTGGTTTTATGCAATGCTAAAAGGCAGTGTACGGGAATGTACATGAATAAAACGTTGTTGGAATGTTTCCAAGCAATGTTTATTTAATTTGACTGTAGATTTGTATCAGTTATTTTTCACAAGCCTCAAGCCATCCATCCCACTTGGTTGTTATAGAAAAGAGGTTTGTTATAGAGGAAGGAGGTTTGTGTACGGAATAAACGATTGATATGGAATGAGATGACGGGGGCTTATTCCTGCCAGCCCAGACCCCTATAAACCATGACCCCATACAGTAACACAGCTGTAAGAGATCCAGCTCACCAGTGGAAACCGATACACCATAATGGGTTGCTGTAGCTATGCTGCAACATGTGCACCGGAAACCGATAACTCACTGGTGACACACAAAGCTTTGGGGTTCCCAGGTTTTTAGGCTGACACGGGGTAAGCCGAGCTGGCAGGTATGAGCTGAGGGGTTTACTCACCGCACCACCGAGAGGTGGATGGGGAAGCCACGCACCACGGCAACGGTTGCCGTATGAACGGTTCATACCTTGCAATGTAAATCACACCTCCTGAGGAGTTTCCGCCGGTAGCCACCTGCATAAATCCTACCCTACACATTCCCTTACTCCTCTCATTTGCAAAGGAACACATTACTAAATCACAATGTTTTTGTTTTTTACAACAAGGCTGCAAAAACTTACTAGCTTTCCGGCGGTTACATTTTCTGTGTTTTATCGCTGTTGTTCCATGCAAGATGTTTTATTGTTCAGCCCCAGCGAGCGCTGGCTCCGCCAACAAAAGCACAGAGACAGGCCAGAGAGGAGGACTAGAAAGAGGAGGAGAAGGAAGATGAGAAGGAGGAGGAGAGGAAGGAGACAGAGATAGCACAGCCGCTTCTCCTAAGCTGTGTGGCTTTAAGAGGCAGTTTGAACAGGACGAGCGCATCGTGGAACCAGCAGGATCCAGACACATTAACCACATCTATTCTGGGCTGCTTTGTTGGCTGCTTTGTTCATAGAAAGAACCTTAAGTCTGGTAAACAAGCACAACAATGTTGAAAGAACTAATCTTTCGTAGGGATTGGGTTGCTTTTACTTCCTCCCTCTCATAGGCGTGTGTTTGTTTCCCTTCGTCGTCTTCTTGGGAATGATTGGGTATGGAAATCCGGACCCTTTTGTATTTCTGTCATGTGGAGCAGGGGCGCAACTTTGGTTTTAGAAGTGGGGGGGACATAAAAATAAATAAAATGATCCAGTCCACCTCTAGGAGGCGTCCGCATGGTTCTAAAGCACACCGTTGCCTCATTTTGTAGCACATTCCAATGATACATCTGGGGGGGACAACAATGCAATTTCAGAATGTGGGGGGGCATGTCCCCCAGTCCCCAGTAAAATCTCACACATTTTTCTTTTTGCCAGTTTTTTTACACCATTGCTTTATTCTGAGAGACTAGGGCATGAGAAAACGTCATCTCTAATATTTAATTTTGTAGCTTCCATTTGGGCTCTGTTCCTGTAGTTTGTTGACAGAATGTAGCGTTTCCGAAATGTCCATGTCAAATCCAGGGAGCGTCAATGGTCACCCCTGTAGGGTCAACAGGATAGTCAGCGGCTGATGGTGTAAGTGGAGTGGACAGTCTAAAACAGTGCTGACACAGTGTGGGTATCTGGTGAACAAGAGGGAGGACTACAGTGATGAAGAGCGTGATGGATGTGCCACACAGAGGGGATGTAACTGTCTAACCTCTATCAGCGGCACCACGTCCCCTCTTCACTTCCTGTCACATCGAAGCAAACTCTTCATTTTTACTTCTCTCTCTTTCTCTTTGTCTTTGGAGCATGCACTCTTTTTGCTTCCTCTTGTCTTCGAGGAGAGAGGGAGGTGACGGAGGGCAAGTGTAGTGTCAGGGGGAGCAGACAGGGTTCTTTAGAAAATGCTTACAAGATTACATCTGTTCGCCTTGCCCCAGTAACATGGCCAAAATGTGGCGCCTTTGTATAGGGGTGATCTCAGGGGAGCAAGGCAGCCATTTTAATTAAATAAACTGCCAAACAGCAATAATGGTTCACCCCCCCCCCGGCCCCTTTCAAACTAAGTGATAAGATTACGAGCCCTTGGCTGTGCTGCAGCGGCCATATTGTTGTGATGTGTGTTTACATGGTTGGGAAGTGTTTACGCTGGAAACCGTAACCCCCCCCCCCCCCCTCCCCTCCTTCTTCTTCTTCTTCTTCACTTAGCTACTGGAGAAGCTAAGAAGCTGTGGAACCAGAGCTGTTTTTGCGGCAGCAGTAGACTGATGCTCTATTTAGCTGATCTCTGGGAGAGGGCTGATAATGACTCTAACTAGTGCCACACTCCTTATCTTCCCCTGAGGTGGATAGTCTCAGCATTGGTGAAAAAAGTCTGTAATTGCTCTACACAGACGCAAGGACACACATTTTGGGGAGGTTTTCAAAGCTTCTGCCACATAATTGCTAGTCATTTTTACTTAGTTTTTTAATCAGTTTTTCCACTTTAGTAAGCTGAATAACTTTCCTGAAAAAGGATGGAAAAAATATAGGCCGCATGCAGATTAGAGTTTGATCATTTCAAAATGATCCAATGGGGTTG